>NC_085880.1:33035265-33067765 GCF_034702125.1 Engraulis encrasicolus
GCTATTCCAAATCTACAAGCCCATAGCCTCTCAGGCAGGGACAGACCCCCAGAAACAGAGCTAGTCAGCCACGGTCAGACTCTCCGGTAGAGAGACAGACAGTGCTATTCCAGACCTACAGGCCTCTGAAGCACGGAGAGCCTCCCAGACAGGCAGGGAGAGCTCGTCAGGCAGGCAGTCTGTGGTGCTGTCCAAGTGGGCCTGGATCTTGGCCATGGTCCTATTCTCACTCAGCACCTCGGCTGCGTCCAGGGATCACCGCAACGCACAGACAGACACACACACACCCTGCTTGAATCTCTTTTTCCGGAGTGATGCACGCACACACATACTGCGCTACACGCAGGCACACACTGGCGTCTCCAGATGGGGCCATACCTGATCTCCCAATAGGGTATCAGCACTAAGCAGCTACCCATGCCTGGCTTACAGGTCTGTCACAGCTGTGATCTGCTACAGAGGCACAATACCCACAAAGAAAAACAAATTTGAATTGTCAAAAGTTAGAGATATACTTTTCAGCAAAGCCAGTCCTTTTCAACACCTCTCTACATCATTATGGTATTAACTAGTGTATTCCCTGAGAGTAATTTCTCAGTAGTTTTTGAGCATCTTGTGTTCTGTTTGCCAGGACTTGAGGGAACCAAAAGAAGTTAACATGGAAACCTGCAGCCCCTAATTGTAAAAAAAACCCCAAAGTCTTGCCGTTTCTCTCCATAACCTCTGGGAGTAAATGTTAAACCACAGTGGCGGTCTGACAGCCATGCACCCAAAGGGGTGCAATAGCGGTGAGTTACTACTGTATAGTCAGTGGGTGGGTGCAGCCCCGCCGACAGGGGGGGACAAAAGGGCTTTTTGTCCCGGGCCCTGGGATAGGGGGGCCCAGAACTGGGCCCTCATTAAGTTTGTGTTTAATGGTTGTAATTATTTTCAAAATAAGATGTTTTTTCAGAGAGGGAGGTGCGCTATATTTACATTAAATAAATGATGCAGATATTTTACCTTTCCTGCCCTTAAAAAGGATCAAGAGCCCCCACCTCCCCCACCCCCAGTGCACAAATGGTTTGGTCGGTCAGTACGAGAAAGAAAAAAACGGCTTCAACTTAACGCGGCTCGTGCCAATTTGCCAAGGTGTCTGAAGAAGCAGTCGTTCACCAGGAGGGCAGAAAATGAAGGATAGGAGAAAAATAGATGAAGACACCAGAAGCCCCAGGATTTCAGTAAAAAGTTCTTCAGATGATGCAGGTACTAACAATAGCAGACAACACTAACAGAGAAAAAGTTTCCCTTCATAAAACAGACACGCTCTGCACTGCAGCATTCATGTTTAAAACATGATCAGTCACACAGTCGCATCATTCTATAACCACAGCTTAGTAAAATTGTGTTTCAAATCTGACCATCTGTGACCTTAGCTAGGAATATGCACATTAGCCCCAATCGTAACATGATGAGAAGTTGCGTCGCGCGCAAGGAGAGGGCAAGGGAGAACTTTTAAAACTGCGCTATTATGCAACACTATTTCGCTTAGCGCGTATAAATCCCGCTTAGCGCAAATGCTGCCACTTTATCAACCTGTTAACTTTGTGGGGAGAAACAGTGTACATCCGTTTTGCATATACATTTCTGCAACTTGACGGTAGGAGGAAGGGGGGCCCATTGATATTTTTTTGTCCCGGGCCCAGCCAAACCTGTCAGCGGCCCTGGTGGGTGCAATACACACATATTGCGGATCGTGATGGCACGGACCAGGTGGGGTGTAGTTGCTCTTACCGATCTGTAGGGGGTCTCTGACCGCCTTGATTCTGTAGAGCTGCTCCCCTCTCTGGAACTCATCTGGGCTCCCATTGGCCAGGCAGGAGTAGAGTCTGCAGAGATGGGAGGGGCATAGGGGTCAGAGGTAACGCCAGAAAGGGGATCAACAGACCTAAGCTGCAAACACACCAGAAAGCTATCTGGTGTCAGTCCGACGAACCAACATCGTGCTTTCCAGAGTCACAGGCATGCTACTTAAAGGGACACTGTGTGAGATTTTTAGTTGTTTATTTCCAGAATTCATGCTGCCCATTCACTAATGTTACCTTTTTCAGGAACACTTACCACCACAATCAAATTCTAATTATTAATTATTGGAAAAATTGCACTTTTCATACATGAAAAGGGGGATCTTCTCCATGGTCCGCCATTTTGAATTTCCAAAAATACGGTAGCCATTTTTAGCTGCAAAAATGACTGTACTTGGGCCATACTAGAAAATATTAGCTTATTACTTTGTAAACTTTCATGAGAAGATCAAATTCGGCAATAGGCAGCCCAGTTTCAATGAACAGCATAGTTGCAGTACCTTTTTTGACCATTTCCTGCACAGTGTCCCTTTAAAAACAAGGTTCTGTCAAAGCCCTTTCCTTACGCTACATTATGCTGTTACAGACACCAGGTTTGTATAAAACATGTACACAATGGCTACTTTCATTCAGTTCCGAACTGTGAAGTGTTTTCAAAGTGGAATTAAGCTTTATTCCACATTAAATTAAGTTAATTCTGAATTAAATGTCTGAAGTAAACAAGGGCAATATGTGAACTTGGACCAGTCACTGATAAAAACATGGTTCAGGTCATCAGCAAGAGTGAGATAAAATAACTATTGTTGCAATCTACTGCCCTTTTTCATATTTTCCCATTTTCGGTCTAGCAGGTGAAAATTTCCATTTCTATTAAAAAAACGCCACCAAAGGGCACACTGCGCCCGACAGATGGCAGGGTGTGGGCGGCAGGACTGGATGGCCACTTGGCACCAACTCTGCCTTATATTACCACCATCCCGATGGGTTTTCTTTTTCTAGCGCACTGGTGCTGCAGGCAATAACAATCAGTCACTATGTGGTGAAAAAAAAAAAATCATCAGCAACATCTGTCAGGAGACTGTGTAGTGTGTGTGTGTGTGTGTGTGTGTGTGTGTGTGTGTGTGTGTGTGTGTGTGTGTGTGTGTGTGTGTGTGTGTGTGTGTGTGGGCACCTGATGTCCTCCTCGTTCTCTGGGAAGCTCCAGTAGGCGATACGGAGTTGCAGTTGCTCTGGTACAGGAGGGTAGACCTTCTCCACTACCTCAAAGGGGATGTGGAACGCCACCTGCTTAGCAGACAACTCCACCAGAGGAATCACCTGGCCATCTGGGGGGAGAGAGAGAGAGAGAGAGAGAGAGAGAGAGAGAGAGAGAGAGAGAGAGAGAGAGAGAGAGAGAGAGAGAGAGAGAGGAAGGAAAGAGAAAGAGAAAGAGAAAGAGAGAGACAGAAAATAAGGAGGACAGAAGAGAGAGAAGAAAAGGGGGGAAGGTGGGCGAAGGAAGGAAAGAAAGCAGAGAAGAGGAAAAATTAAAGAAAAGGGAAAAAAAACAAAACAGAGTGAGACATGAGTTATAAAGTGCTTAATAACCACAAACATAATAAAAGGCGTCCAATTTTCTTAAGACACACCACCACTATCAATAAAAGAAAAATACAACCTTCTCCTTTATTACACAAAAAAAACCAATAAAATGAGTCCTTTAACAAGAGTAAAACAGTTTGCACACACGTACACATGTAATGTGTGTGCCCTCACAATTGCTCAGCCCTGGGCCCGTCTACATCTATATCGGGAATGAGGTTAAGTTGTCTTAACAGCTTCATTCGTGATCCCACTTCATCTGAATTCATAGCAGATTAGGCAGATTAGGCGGGCACAGGGGGCAGAGGAGGAGGACAGGGCACAACACATAAGGGGCATAGGAGGGCAGAGGAGGAGGACAGGGCACAACACATAAGGGGCATAGGAGGGCAGAGGAGGAGGACAGGGCACAACACATAAGGGGCACAGGGGGCAGAGGAGGAGGACAGGGCACAACACATAAGGGGCATAGGAGGGCAGAGGAGAGGGGAACAGGAGGGCATGAAGTGGGCAGAGTACAGAGGTGAGCAGGGTGGAAAATGGGCACAGAGGAGCAGAAGCGGGCAGGAGGAGGGCACATGAGGGCAGAGGAGGCCAGGGGTTGGATGCAGGGGTGCTTAGAGAGGGGGCAGATTAGGCTGGCACACAGGGGCAAAAGAGGACAGGGGCAGAGTAAGGAAGACTAGGGCAGAGTGTGGCTGGGCGCAGAGGGACAGGAAGGAGCAGAGGAGGACATGGGCAGAGGTGGGTAGAGGGCCAGGGGAGGGCCAGGGGAGGGCCAGGGGAGGGCCAGGGGAGGGCCAGGGGAGGGCCAGGGGAGGGCCAGGGGGATTGGAGGCAAACACTAAACAGAAGGACCGAACAAGGTAAGGAGGGGCAAGGTGGTATAAGGGAAGGGCAGGCACAGAGGGGAGCAGAGGAGCAGAGTAAGCCGGGTCAGGAGGAAAGAACAGAGGAGCAGAGGAGGAAAGGGGAGGGCAAAGGAGGGGGCAGGAGGTGGACATGGGGGAAGAAATTGTGTAAAGGGGGCAGGAGAGGCAGTTAAGGTGTGTGCATACAGGAGCAGAGAAGGGTAGAGAAGGGCAGAGGGGCATTAGGTGTATGTTTTGGGGGGGGGTTTTTTTTGGTGGGGGGGGGGGTGCAGGAGAAGCGGGCTAGACTGAGAGCAGAGGGCAGGGGTAGGAGGAGGATGCGGTGTTCAGAGGGGCTGGAGGTGGTGGACCAGAGTGGAGGAGGGAGCAAGAGGGCCCGCTAACACAGATGGAGCACGTTAAACGCATCGCCCTGCAGCCTGCGCTGCCATCTATTGCAGACTGGCACCAGCTGATGGACCTCACTGGGGAAAACTGCCAAAAAGTGTGTGTGTGTGTGTATGTGTGTGTGTGTGTGTACAGGCAGGCTTAGGAATGGACATCATAGCTAAGAGGAACAGGGGCAGACCAGTGTGTGTGTGTGCGTGTGTGTGTGTGTGTGTGTGTGTGTGTGTGTGTGTGTGTGTGTGTGTGTGTGTGTGTGTGTGTGTGTGTGTGTGTGTGTGTGTGTGTGTCTGACTCATGATGGACATCACAGGGGATTGGGTTCAGGGCAAAGGCCAGAGTGTAAGTGCATTTGTTTGTTTGTTTGTGCGCGCGCGCGTGTGTGTGTGTGTGTGTGTGTGTGTGTGTGTGTGTGTGTGTGTGTGTGTGTGTGTGTGTCATCTTGGTCATCAGAGGGGGAATTAGGACAGCTGCCAATCCGCCACGAGTACTCTACTCCCTCTTTCCCTCTTTCCCTCTCTCTCTCTCTCTCTCCCTCCCTCCCTCCCTCCCTCCCTCCGTCCGTCCTTCTCCATCTCCTCCCCTCCCCTCTCCCTCGACCCAAGCATCACTAGGCCCAGGAAGGGCTCGTCTTTCCTCGGTCTAAGTCTCTACGCACGCTCATGCCACCCCAACCCACCCCTCCCACTCCATCCCCACTCCCAGACAGCACACAGTATGGTCGGCAATCAGTGACTCTAAAAACAAAGCAGCACAGCTATGAAAACACCACTGGAGCATGGACGGATCCACGGACCCCTGGGCCAGACAACAAGACCCCTGGGCCCCCCGTTCATGGTATTGCAAGGTTCCAAAAAATTTGGGGATTTAACCAAGACTTTAGAGAACCTTTGTTGCTGGGGGTTCAAGGGTTTGTCCCCAGAAAAAAAAAACTGAAAATACAGTAGTTTAAAGTACAATTCAAAACACAGTATAAGAAGAACACAAATATAGATCAATAATTATTAAGTCTTTTTGTAGTGTGGAGTCTAGGGCTTCAGGGCCCCTTGGCTCTTGGGCCCCTGGGCCTGGGCCCGGTAGGCCAGAGCAGTAATCTATCCTTGTGGGGCTGCAAGGACACTGAGTTTGCAGGTCCTGGCCACTCCCAATCTGACAAAGTGCCATTGACAGGGACAATGTAGTAACACGCACATTCAAACATGCACGCATGCACACAAACGCATGCACACACATCCATACACACACAAATACAACCCACCTACAACCCGAAGAGAAGAGAAGAGAAGAGAAGAGAAGAGAAGAGAAGAGAAGAGAAGAGAAGAGAAGAGAAGAGAAGAGAAGAGTAAGGGGGAGCGGTGGGGTATCTAATTAGATGAGGCAATATCCATGCAATCCACCAGTCCTCCGTGGCCCTCTTCCCTTCTGTCTGCCTGCATGGCTCAGAGACACAGGCAGAACCCAGGCGGGCACTTGCCTTGTCAGTGGCATACAGACCTAAGGCTAATAGTCTACATCAATGGAGATGGAAGATTATTGATAAGACTACACTACATCTGTACAAAACAAAATACACCTGTGTGTGCACACAAACTAGCCATACTGTAGGTATGAAGTTCACACTGTGAACATCAATACAAATATGGTGGATATAAAGCGAGGACTGAAGAGAGCAAAAGAAAAGAAGCGCACGCGCACACACACACGCACACGCACACGCACGCACACACACACACACCTATTCCGGCAGCTACCTATTGATGTGCAGGCAAAAGACATGGCACTACTGGAAAGAACAAAAGGAAACGCGCACACACACGAAGCCAATTAATCAGCTACTCACACAGCTATTATTCCCATTGGTGACAGCAGAAAATAAAAGGAAAACAGCTTCATTCTTCATCTTGACCCTACCGGCACCTCAAACAAATGATGCTGTAAGAAGTTCCCCGTCACTGTCTCTTTGTTTTCTTTGCAACAAGGGAGTGAATGCATCAGCAGGGGAATCCAGCATTTTTCCTCCTCTATCTGATCACCATGGTGACCTGGCCTGACCTGAGAGGGGGAGGAGGGAGGGTGGTGGTGGTTTCCACGCGGGGCCCAGTATTTGTAAACAATGGGGAATGGGGGACGAACAAAGGCATACCACTCCGAAAAATGTACACAGAGGGCTGCCCTATACCTAATCTTAACCCTCACAAACAATGACGAATGACCTCTGACTACAGGGGTAGCTATGAAGATTCAGGTGTGTGGTTTTAGTTTAATGACGTCGGAAAAGTTTAATTAGGCCCAGCATTAAAAACATGAGACAAGAGAGCCCGATGACTATAGTCTTCACTTAAGACATTGAAATAAGACTCTTCTATTAGAAAGAGCTTGGGTGGGTCAAACTCTGATAGTGTGTCTGTGAATTAGCTCTCCATATTTAGGAGGCACTAGTCTTTTAAGGAGGCAACTGCATTGTACATTTTATTTGATGAATATATGTCCCTACACCAAAACGCTAAGCTTAATAGTTCACCCTCTCCCAGGACTATCACCATTGGTATTACAGGATTACAAAGGTTATGCTAATAAAGTGATATTCAGGTTGGCAAATGTTGTTGCAGTCCATGAGGCCCTGCTATGTGCCTTGCTCAGAGGCACCAGTCATGGATGGAGGTATAGAAAGGCGTAAGGGTGGGAATCAAACCTGTAAACATCTGAGAGTGAACTCAAACTACTAATATTACTACTATTATGTCACAAAAAAATTCTCAACCTCTAAATCTTCAGCTGAGCTGACACCTCCATGGGGAAGTCCACAGGACAAGAAATCTGAATGAAAAATCAGCTGTGAATGTGTGAGGACAGCTTGGCCTAAACAAGTGCCATTGTCCCCTCTGCCAGGCCTCTGGTCATGGCTTGTGCCTGAGGGCATATGAATGTTTCACCCGATACACACAAACCATGCAGGTGAACTGCAGATGAGCCAGCGAGTGAGTGAATCCAAGGGCAGCACCGTAAACCAAATGTGTGTGTGTGTGTGTGTGTGTGTGTGTGTGTGTGTGTGTGTGTGTGTGTGTGTGTGTGTGTGTGTGTGTGTGGTGGGGGAAAGTTTTCAGCTGTCGTCAGCAGAGTTGAAAATGACAATCTGTTACTTCTAGAGAAGCGAGTCTCCCCAGGTAATTAAGGCAAGCGCTACACTCTTCAGCAGCTGCTATGCAGAGAGACACCTGGCCTTTGGTGTGTGTGTGTGTGTGTGCGTGTGTGTGCGCGTACGTGCACGTGTGTACAAGTGTGAATGAGAGAGGGAGAGGGCACGAAAGAGAAAAAGAGAGAAACTGAATGTTTGAGAGAAGCTGTGTGTGTGTGTGTGAGATTGTGTGTATACATGTGAGTGAGTGAGAGTGAGAGAACACGAAAGAGAAACATTGTGAGTGTGTGAGAGACCGTGTGCATGTGCAAACTGTGTGTGTGTGAGAGAGTGTGTGTGTGTGTGTGTGTGTGTGTGTGTGTGTGTGTGTGTGTGTGTGCACTGCGTATGTCACAGCCAGTCATACGGTGAGTAAATGAACTGTGGCCTGTGGCCGCTTGGCATGGGGGCCATCGTGCAGCTGGGCTTTTGAGGAGCTCTGAAAAGGTGAGACACAGCTGAGAGTCTCACACATGCACAGCATGGCACAGCCTTTTAATGGACACACACACACACACACACACACACACACACACACACACACACACACACACACACACACACACACACACACACACACACACACACACACACACACACACACACAAATAACAAGGTGCACTACAATGAACATAATCACACAAACGTGCACACACAGCACAAACTTTCAGAGTAACCTGTTGCTCCAAAAAATGTCATCCACCAGTGAAAGTGAGGGGGTAGGGGGTTTAATAAGATAGATGTTTCACCACAGACAGATGTGCAAGTTAAGTAGCAAGAGCCTTAAATAACAACCTTCCCCTCCTTCCCAAGACTGGGGGAAAGTGCTCTTCTCAGTATTTCTGAAAAAGAAAACGGAAAAAGAAGGAAAAAGAGGGGGGTGGGGGTGGGATTTGGCTTTCTGGTCTGGTTAAGTCCTCTACTGTGCAAGATCAGCAGCATTATGCAGATTCAAAAAAAAAAGACAAATATGCGAGGGTTTATTGCCCAACCGAAATCCCCTGCTCAGAACTCAGTGCAGAAGCGGTGACCTGCGTTAGCTAGCTAGACAAAGCTCTTTTTACAGCCACGCAGGGGCTCCACCCAACCTAGCCAAGCAAACCAGGCAACCAACCCCCACTGCTCTACCACACTACACTCTACTCTACTCAGCTCAGCTGTGCTCCTTCAACCCAAATACTACCACACATGGCCTCTCTCAACCCACCACTCACTCGACCCCCTCCTCTTCTCTTCTTTTCTCTCCAGCATGCACACACATACACACACAAACACAACCCCCACTGCCATGCGTTCGCTCCAGCATACAAACACATACACACATGCTCACCCTCCAACACATACACACAACCACCCCAAAAGCGCACTTTCTCCAACACGCACACACACACACACACACACACACACACACTCTGCCCAAGGCACACAAACGTGCATGCATACACTCACAACCCCCACTCCCCTGCTCTGCTTCTCTCCTTCCTGCACGCCTGGTGAAGTCTCCAAATAAATGTCTCTCTGCCTAAGCCGTCTTGGTTTGCTAACTTGGGTTAGTCGTCCTCACCCACAGCTCTCCTGGCCCAGTGCAATCAAATACATACGTATACATAACAAGACAAAAAACCAACATTGTGTTCAGAGTTTGTCACAACAGTTGCCTAGGACTGAGCTTCTTTCTATATCTTTACTATATTCAACCCTTTATACAAACGGGTGGTGGGCCATTGCTTATGGGGCTGTGCATGGAACCAGGAGTAATGTTTCTTGATGGAGGTAAGCTAGTTTTCCAGTGCGGAAAGGAAATCTGTTTGCTGACAAGTACTGCTCTTGTATTTTCACAGACAGCCAAAGTCAGAATTGTGAAAATAACAGCGTGTCATCTGTACCCCATTCTAAATATCACGGAAGAAATGTATGTTTGTTTTCTCCAGTTCATTTACTTATTGTTCATTTAACACACCCAAAAACGTACTTAGTTGGGGTGGAGTGCACGCATTCAGCTCTTAAACTCAGGGCCTGGGTCTGCTCATGGTCCATATCTTTCATCTTTTCCTGCTTCACTGCCGGTGTTTTTCAAGCCGGGCAGACGCTGCAAGGAGAGTGACTTCAGAGAAGCCAGCAGGAATCTCAACAACCCTGTTGACCCTGTGGGCTTGGCGTCATTACACAATGACCAGGGGGAGTGAGTGGGGGTTGCTCTTACAACCAAAACAAAGTGCGGTGCTGGGGCTGTGTCTTCTTCTCTTCTGTGGATGTCTTGGGGTATGAATGCAAGAACAGCAAATAAACAAACTCATTGGCAGCCCAGCTCCAGTTTTGTTTGAGTCCAGATGAGATCAAAAGGGGAGGGGAGAGACAGAAGACAGAAAAACAAAGACAAAAATCTACTTTCTAGTTTCTACTGATGGAAAGGTGCCATTGGTATGGCCCGAGTTAGAGAGCTGGATGCATGATCTGCTGTGTGAGTCACTCACAGTCACACTCACACTCATTGACCCCAGTGTGTGTAATCAAAGCTGGGAATATGACCAACGCTACACCGTGCGGCTGACATCTGAAACTCATGAAAATGTGCAATTCAGGGACAAATATCCAGCCAGGCTGACAATGTTTTGGAAAACTAGTAGTGTAATGCATGGGGTTCTGCTATGAATGAAGAAAACTTTATACAATAATCACACTGCAAGTTAGCGTGGAGTTCTGCTGCTCAGCCCTTGTCCTACACCGGTGATGATGTGAGGTCATTAATGCAATTAGGTTGGCTTTGATATGAAAACAGAACCCAAAGCATATCCTTGTGAAGTCACATTTCAGACCATTATTAGGATTTAATTTTCCCCACCAGTCAAGCTTCATTTGCACACCATAAACTTCCTGTTGGACTCACCTTTGATCTTAACTGTGGGGGAGTTGGGACCAGCGGACTGTTTCCTCCACCCTCGCCAGTTCTGACACAGGCTCTCCGCCTCTGATATGAAGGAGCAAAGGGAGTCTTCCTCGAACCGGTCGGAGTCTTCGAAGGAGAACCGCTCTCCGTCTTCCCACTCCGCAAACATTAGTTCCATTACATCCGCGGAGTGCGACTGTGTGAACTAAGGACTGTCAACCCTTTGACACAAAAATAACAAAGTACAACTTTTGAACTGACAAAGTGCAGGGGGAGAACACACTTGCCGTGGACTCCAGTCTATAAGTGGGGGAGGGGTGACACACCAGAACCAAAACACTGCAGGGAGGAAACTCCAAGCCCTCGACGAAAAAACTTCAGTCTTCTCAGTTCTTATTATATCTGAGCTCAACTGCTTTTGTTATTCATTCAAAAGTAAATGTTAGTCTGTTACATTTCACGAAAAAGACGGGGGGAATGAAAAATAATAATAGCCACACAGTTCAGATCTCTAGACTATATTGTTTTGACAAGTTGATTCTGAAAATGCTATCCGACTAATAACTTCAAACCCTCCCTTTGCCATCTATGGTATGGCACTACATTAATAATACAAAGCAACAGGCATTTCAGACTCAACAGCTAACCTTCATGTCATACTGAAAAAGAAAAACTTTTGCTAATGTTTAGATCGTTCGTGTTTGGCTTTTTAAGACACGTCCTGTTAGGACAAGCAATTTCTGAATGTGGACACAGTGGAATTCTGCTGATAGTTGGGCAGAGTCAAGATAGTGGGCCAGTGTCTCACTGCAAGCTCCTTCTACTTCTCAGCAGGGATTCAGGCTAGCCGCTGACACAAAGTCAGCTTTGACAGCTGTGTCTGCATTTTTAAAGGGTCACTTCCTCCTGAAAAAACGTTGACAGTTGAAATGGCATGCTGGTCTAAAAAACAGAAAATCGCAAAAATTACCACAAAACCGCAAAGGTGCTTACAGGTCTGTCATTCAGCGAAGTTAAGCTGGTCTGCCTTGTGTTCGATTGAATATTCCACCGCTAGCCAACTTAGCCAGCTAGCCAGTAGCTATTCTACCCTAAAGGTAAACTGCCTTACCTTGTAGGTGTCCACTTTCTTCGGTTACACAGACCAATGCATTATGAACACATCTATAATGTATCGCTTACGGAGGATAACGTTTTTACAACGGCGGGGCAGAACAATGTAAGCGTCTCTGCCCATTATAGGCTAAACATAACACAAATAAGCTAAACGTTTAGCAAGCTAAACTAGCCATATAGTTGGTTGGTTAGCTAGCTTGGTAAACACAAATGTAATAGTTGTCAATCCCGTCTGTCAACCGATGTCAACGCATTTCAGCTTCGAGTTTGTACATATGGTAAAGTAATTAAATTAAACAACTATGTATTCAACTCCTTTGTAATGTAACCTATGGTCATAATCCTATCCAATAACCCCAACTGTAGTTACTGAAAACAAACGGTTCGCTGTTTATTCTGAAATGCCTGCGTTATTGTCAGTACTCCCTAAATAGAGTAAAGTAAACGAGACTATCTACTGATGTTTCAGACCGGTGATGCACATCTTTTGTAATCACCTATGCAATTTTTCGCAATGTATGCTAATGTTTTACCCTCTCGTATTTCTCTTCCTTTGTATTTTTAAAAGCTTGTCTTTCGTTCGCTCGATCTTCCACAAGTTCGCGTCAAATCCTTTCCTTGACATGAATAAAAGGCACACTCTGTTCTTCAGATGTACACCAGTGTCCGTGCCGGCTCCCGGCACTGTCTTTGTGCCACCGAAAGAAGCCGGGATCCCCAAATCGTGTCCTCGGTCCCCCCCTTCACTCTCTTTCTCTCCGGCAGGGAAGATGGCTCTCCAGCACTCGTAAGCTTCACCAGAGTATCCTCTATCAGCTGATCCCAACTTCCGCCTTGCATTTGCTGCCGTCGTTGTTGCTGTGGTGGGTAGAAACAAGGCAATGGTCTTGATCTAGTCCTATGTATCGTATTACTTTTCCGTATAATAATGTGGGGAAAATAATAAAAATCCTGTTAATTGCTAGATATGAAAGTCGGTGATAATCAGGCTGTTAAATTAATTGCAGGCAAGTAGTCCATGCAGCTGCTCATCTCCCTGCAGTGTTGGTAGTAGCCTTGTAAGTGAATGGTGGTAAATGACAATCATGTCAATACCAGACAGGATTAAGATCAAAATCCAGACAGGTTGTGGTGTTTCTGTTTCATTGAGGATTTGTTTGTTTGCCTGCTTGTTTAAAGGCGAAGCACAGTCGATGTCAATTGGACAATGACAATATCACCATTTGCTTCTGTTACCTATTTTTGTGTAGCTGAATAATGAAGTGAATAATTCTGATGAATGAATAATGATAATGAATGTAGCTGAATAATTCAGAGGACAGTTTTCTGGTAATATGTGGAAACTGGGAACGACTTGAAAAATATCTTATGCTTGCTTTGCCTGTTGAGGGTATTTGTCATTGGGCCCACTGCCATCTATGGTGGTGGGGGCCCTGTTATAATTTTTGTTTGCCGTGCATGGCCATGTCAGGGTTTTCTTTTCTTTTCTTTTTTTTGGGGGGGGGGGGGGGCAAGGCCCTGTGTGCAATTGTTCTGCCACTAGAACTATGTAAATGAACACTCTTAAACCATGAACCAGTGCAAACATTCTCAATCATTGCAAGCAACCACTGACACATGCAACTGCTGGTGAAATCAAGCACTATTGACTGGATAGGCCTGGGTTGCCTTGCCAATTTTAAGTGCTAGGCTATCATTTACCTATTATCAAGACCTATATGGTTGTCATTTGAACAAATGTGTGCAGTTTAATATATTTCGAGGAAGAATGTCTGATGAATAACTGATGATTTTGAAGCATAGGCCCCTATACGTAGAATGGCATTCTCATAGGTCTCATAGCATGAGAAAGCATGGTTGTGACGAGCATTTTCCAGTATTTGTGTGTACAAAGCAGAATTACTCGTATTACACACAAGTATTACTGGCAAATCAATTAATCTACCTTGGCTGAGTTTTTTCCCCTCTTGAGAGTAATGTATTTCCTCTTTCTCTGCCATTTCACAGGCTCAGCTCCAAATCCCTGGACTGCATGCAGTCTCTTATGTTTTAAACAACGCAGTGCAAAATGTAATTTATTTTGGTGAACTGCTCTTTCTCTTTTGTCACCTGTCAGATTAATGCTCCCCTCTGTTGTTGAGGAAAAGCCACCGCATGCAGTTTCTCATGCTTCAGCTGGGGGGCAGAGTTTACCAGTAAAACACACATACTGTACTATGTGATAAGATGGTGTTAAAAAGCATACCTCAATCATAAATATGCAACTGATGAAAACTTTTGACTATGGCCATTACAAAAAAAATGAAATTAATAATAATATGCTTCAGAGGGGAAAACACACACACACCAAGATATTGTTTCACTTAATATACATTTAATATGGTTAAACCCAGGTTTAATATGGTGGCATACTTGCCAGTTTTGCACTGTTTAAAATGGCCTTTATGGACATCCTGAACTCAGAAAGTGAACACCCCACCACAAATTTGCTCCCGCCAACTCAGTGAACCAGCTGATCTCAATTGACATACCGCTTCAGCCAGGTTGGCAGGAGTCACTTCTTCTCTATCAATCCATTTAGTCCACCCCAGTTTGTCAATTCATTATGACTATGTGTTACCCATTAAGACAGAAACAGTTTGATGGTCCTGAAATGGCCAAGCACAAGACTTAAGTGAATGAAATTATTTGTGTCTGTCATCATGTCTTTCATACTTACAGTACGTCTCGTCCTGTGATTCACATGTGGCTATGAGAACTCTGGGATCCAATCTTTGTACCCCTTATAAACATCTGCCTACCAATTCTTACATTTTTTGTTGGACAAAAAAAACACAGGATGAATATAACATAATAACAATAATAATACATTTAGTGCATTCATCTGGAGATGTTCAAGTTAAGCCGACGCCATTTTAAATACGTTCAGTACAGTTCTTCACATGCAGGTGGCTGACAAGAGATAGAGCTAGGATGTAGGCCCTACACATATATGGCACAACTGACGTAGAATTGCATTTAAAGTGACACTGGAAAAAAGCAAACAACATTCTTGTACCACAATATATCCACAGTCCTGGATGAAGAAACTAAAAAGAGCATTTGGCCTGACCTTTGACATTTTCGATCAATACAGAACGTAACATTTAAAAAACACAACGGACATCATGCATTTCATTGGCTTTAAATATGGCAAACAACACAAATTATTATACACAAATGTAAATATTGTTCATAATGACAACAGAAAATATTATATACAATGATATATCGATTGTAATGTATATAGCCACAGTCCCAGATGAAAGCAGGCAATGATGAAGTTATTTCTGGTTAGCCTGCCGCAGAAACAGTTCCCTGGCCTGTGGACCAGTTGAACTGCAAAAGCTTCTGCAAATTTAAAAAACTAAATTGATAACAGGAATTTTGTGTATTTGCCAGGAATAATTGAAACTGAAATTGCTTATAACTCAGGAAGAGTGATAAAGCAATACTCACTATCCTGCAAAATGATGTGGAATGCTACCAAGTCCAACAAATGCACACATACAAAACATAACAAATGCAGTTCAAGTTTGGAAACAATGTGCACTCATTTTCTCATTTACTGCAATGGCTTGCACTCCTGAGGCATGTAATGTGTCAAGCAAATAAATATGATGAAATATACAAACATTATTTGGCATCAAGGTTCATTTGAACCATGTGTGGCAACAAGAGCCACCCCCCTCATTTTCTGTACAATGTGTCTTTTTTCCACTGAGGACACTGTTTTTGTCAGAGAACACACACACACACACACACACACACACACACACACACACACACACACACACACACACACACACACACACACACACACACACACGCTCTCTCTCTCTCTTTCTCACACACACACACACACACACACACACACACACACACACACACACACACACACACACACACACACACACACACACACACACACACACACACACACACACACACACACACAATAAGTGGAGGGAGCCAGGCACAGAGAGAATAGGCCACAGTTACAAGATGGAAGCAGCTACAAGATTTAGGAGACTTAAAGGCCCAATAAGCAACTTTGAATATTTCTCCACCATTTTAAGCTGGTTCTTATGGGTGTGTGTATATAGGGTCTTCCTAAAAATCCAGAAAAGATTTTTAAAAAGTAGGGCCTGTTTCTGCAAGTATGACTTTATGCCCACAGAAGTACTGATGGCTGATACTGTCGGTTTCCCATTAATGATTTATTTAAGCATTGGCTGACCTTCCAGTGATTGATAGATGAACTTGAAATACTTCCACTGTTCTACTTTAAGGGGCCGCATGGTCATGTGTGTCTGAAATTTTAAATGTAGAATTGTCTGAATTGTCTACTACATGGGCCAAACATTGTGATGTACTCTACCCTACATGTAGTGGTAAGTACGTTTATATTTCAGATTGAGACTTTTTAAAATACTCTGTGGTCTGTGATGGGGTTGCAACATGTACAGAGAGATATATTTCTATTTCTTTACCGTTTCTCTACTGGTCCTCATAGGAGCTCCCCTCAGTGTCTTCCTGGAAAACCCCCTCTTTGCAATAAAATGTAGTCTACTGTTCATGAAATGCAATATGGTAGAGTTGGAACATACTGAGAGCAAAGCATTTAGAAGACTTAAGGGACTGTACTTGGCACACAGAGAAGAAACTTAAAGATCCGACTTGTGAAGCTCGCCACTATGAGATTGAAACATCTAGCTAAGATCAGGCTATTTTGGGGACTGGACGGGCGTCTTCTGGGGTTTGTGACAGGGTTGGGACATGTGGCCGAGAGCATTTTCAAGACTCTTGAGACTTTTTGAGTGAGTCAAGTCACTAAAGGGGTCAGTGGCAGGGGTAGCAAATGTGGCTGAGGGAGAAGCAGCTAAAAGATGGAAACATCAAGAAGCCTTAAAGGGTGGTTTATGCCTCGAGATCAGCGTCCCTGCGTCGTGATGCAGTGAGCCGCGCAGTTAACGGAGTGAAGCCCCCCCCATCACGCAGGTACTCTGGGGCACCTCCCCAAAATTGTGTCTCGACGCAGGGAGCGACGGCGTGAAGGGCGAAAATAGGTCTCTGATTGGTCCTCTCGACCAGCCTGCTCTGTCCTCGAGTCGAGAACAAGCTACTTCGACTGCACAGGTCTCTTGAGGGGTCTGTAGCAGGGTTGGGACATGTGGCCGAGACCAAGGCATTTTGAAGACTTAGGGCAGTGTTTCCCAACCTTTTTTGGTCTTGTGTACCCAATGCTTTTTGTCATATCATAAGTACCCCCCAACTCATACTCTATATCTCTTCTTCTATCCAATTGTGGATAAATTCCATTTATTTGTCATCACAACATGTTTCTTAGTACAATTTTCCTAGTCATAATGAATATGAATGAATTTAATGGTGGTGGTAAGTATTTGTGAAAAAGGTAACATTTGTGAATGAACAGCATGAATTTTGGAAATAAACTGCTAAAAATATTACACAGTGCACCTTGAAGGGACTATATGAGCGAGTCTCTTCAGGGGTCTGTAGCCCGGTTGGGAAATGCGGCCCAGAGCGATGCAATGGCTCGGGCTACACGCCGAGCAGGAATGTGGATGGGGCTATTTTAAAAGCCGCAAGTTCACGGTTTTACTGCTTGTGATCAACTTCCTCTTGACCCTCTCGCACAGAAACGCTACACCACCGCACGAATGACACCTCTGGGGCTGTGAGCCTGGCCTGCATGATAATCATACACAGATGTTTTTTTTTAAGTTGTTGTTGTTGTGCACTGGGATATTTGGACTGAAGTGCAACTTTTTGTCTGCTTGACCGACTCACTCGTGCCAGTAGGCTTAATCTCTGTTTGTTAGTGGAAAATTGATAGTGGTTTGTGTGCCTGTGTGTGTGTGTGTGTGTGTGTGTGTGTGTGTGTGTGTGTGTGTGTGTGTGTGTGTGTGTGTGTGTGTGTGTGTGTGTGTGTGTGTGTGTGTGTGTGTGTGTACAATATGTGTGTCAGCACACAGGAGAGGTACACAAAAACTCTTCTTACAATTCTTACAAGGGCATGGCGAGGTGGCCCGGATAACACTGTAAAGTAAAGTCCCAAAGAGAAGTGTAAAGCTGGGCTCAAACTACCTGACTATCAGCTCGATTCTCCGCTGGAAACCCTGCTTACGACAGTTGGTGGAACATTAATTCCCGGGACCATGGTAAGGCAAGTTTCCCTTGTCGTATGCAACGTTCCACAAATCGCCGACCACAAATCGTAGCTACCAAACACTGTTTGATATTTACGACTCGAAATACAATGTTGAGTATCATCTCAGTGATGGAGATAAGGATCGGAGGATAAGATTGACAGTTAGGGTTCACTTTATGTGTGCGGTGCAACCCGATGTCAATTTGATACAGTTTTGAAGTCTTGTAGTTTGAACCCAGCTTAAAATGCTATGAAGTGCTATGAAGCAGAGATGCCCATGAGACACCCTCCATTATCCCCCCCCCCCCCCCCCTCCCCATGTCCCAGACCCCGATCATACACCAATGACTGTACACATGCCATGGACACAGCGTGATTCAATGGGTTTGAAACATTTTCAAACTGTACATTTGCAACCAGAACTCCTGGATTTCCTTGTTGGAACTTGGAAATCAGAAATGGCCACTTTACATCACGCCCCGCCCTGATACCAAGAGGGTATTTCTGAATGGCAAATTACAACCATGTCAAATCCGGTGCTCTGTCCAACAATCGCAAGTTGAAAATGATTCAAATCTGAACAGAACGGAACCTTGTTGCCCATTCATACCCACACACACACAGAGTAGTGAGGCCACACATGATGATGATGATGATGATCTCCACAATACAACATCATCCCTTGGCCAGGCTGTGCGTCTCCTTCTGGATCCAGCGCAGGAACCTGCTGACGCGCGTGTAAACGCCGGGGTAGCTGGGGTCACCGCAGCCGTGACCCCACGAGATGACCCCCGTCAGCACCCAGCGCCCTCCCTCGTCCTGGCACACCAGGGGGCCCCCGCTATCGCCCTGGCAACTGTCCACCCGCCGCCGCTTGGACAGGCTGCCGGCGCACAGCATGCGGCTGGTGAAGCGGTTGCCGTAGCGCTTCTTGCACTTCCAGGAGGGCAGCAGCGGGACCCAGGCCTGCAGCAGCGTGCGCGAGTACTCCGAATCTGGCAAACAGAAAAGACAAGTGTGTGCAAGTTTAATGAGGGTGTGTGTGTGTGTGTGTATGTGTGTGTGTGTGTGTGTGTGTGTGTGTGTGTGTGTGTGTGTGTGTGTATGAGTGCGTGTGTGTGCGTATGTGCGCGTGCGTGCGTGTGCGTGTGTGTGTGTGTGTGTGTGAACGACAAAATCACTGCAAATTTAGATCCAGTGGTGGAAAATCCTGGCTTGAGAAAGCATTTGCTCCTGCCATGAGTTGCGTCTACTTGCCTTGATTTGTGTCAAATTAGCCTCTCTACTTGGCTGAAGAAGTCTACTAACTAAAAACAGCTGGTCTTGTGAATGGATATGACATTCATTTACCATCTAAAATCAAGGTTTTATACCTCTATTCAAATTACACCTCCAGACACCTGAAGCCAATTTTCAACTGGCAAAGCTCAACACACATTTGGAAACTTAATTTTACTCTGGCCAGTGTTTCCTTATTTGGCATTTTGAAGTTAAAATGACCCATTTTATAAATATAAATAAAAAATTGTAATGTTTTTTGTTTGTTTTTAATCAAGATATTCAGATACTGGAATGACAGGACCACTACATGCCTATGGAGCAAATGGTTAAAAGTTATTATGGTGTTCTCTTGCAGTGCTGTTGGGTCGCAGAAAGTAATAGGCCACATGTTGTGCTGTACAGTTTTTAATATGGTTTTTAATATCGCTTAGGAAAGTCATTCCTAGTACCTGAGGTTTTTTTCCTCAGTCTATACTGAGTTTTCCCCCAAAATCTTTTCCTCACGTTTCCTCACCCCTTTTGTGTCCAGGGGCCACATCTATTTTCTCTGATTCTGACAACAGGAACCACTCCCCTCATTTTCTGTACAATGTGTCTTTCTACACTGAAGTCATTGATTTTGTTTATAAATGAAGCTATTATTATTATTCTTAAAGTATTATTGTTACCAGTGATGCCCCATCCGGTGATGACACAGGCGGCGGGCCTCTTGCTCCTCTTGCTGGTGAGGCCGGGCAGGCAGGCGGCGTTGGTGTGGGGGTTGAAGGCCACACAGGAGCCCTCGGCCCCCGAGCCCTTCAGCTTGAGCAGGGCGATGTCGTACTCCCAGCCCTGGCTCTGGTACTTGCGGTGCACCACAATGCGCTCGGGGGTCAGCGTGCGCTCAAAGTCGTCACGCTCCACCGTGTGGTAGTCGCCAAGACGCACCACGTAGCGGGACGGGTCCGTACCAAACCTGGGGGAGAGAGAGGGGGACAGAGTGAGACAATAGGTAAAGAGAGAGAGATACACACAAACACACACACCTACCTTCTGTAAATGTAGTACAGTCCTTTTGAATAGGGATAGAGACAGATATGGGCACACAAAAAATGATTCCCATCATGGGGATCCCATATATGAAAAAGGCAAAGAAAGCTCCCCGTGGAGCAACAACACAAAACACAACAGCAGGACTGGCCAAGTAAAACACACCAGAGATGGTAGTGAGTTAAAGAGCAGGGTAAAAAGATACGTAGAGAAGTCAGGAGCATGGAAAATCTCAGCCTTCTCAGCATTAGCACATAAGAAAGAATGAGTGCTAGACATTTCAGCGGTGTACACACACACACACACACACACACACACACACACACACACACACACACACACACACACACACACACAAACGCTCAGCATGAATGCATATGAAATGGACTGAAAAAGATTTGGCTGAGGCATTCTCACTGGAGAGCTCTCCTGGATTTCATTCTGGCCTGGTCTCAACTCAAACTCATCCGTCTCTCTCTCTCTCTCTCTCTCTCTCTCTCTGGCCCTGACTCAACTCATTTTTCCTGCCAGATGTTCCATGCACTTTTTAAACAGGCCAATCAGGTGTGTTCCATTGGCGGGGCAGCAGCATCCATTTAGAAAACCGACATTTGCAAAGAGCACGGTTTTAAACATGCAGTGATGAACAGTCTAACCCCTATTATAATTTGGTCTGGTTACCTAATTCATTGATTTCTTTTGTCAAATTGCAGGAGCATAGTTGTTGAGTCTAAACTACACAGTATAGTACAGACAATGAAAACTTGCAATAAACATGTTCCTCTGGTTGCTATTCTTTAAAGGGACACTGTGTGAGATTTTTGGTTGTTTATTTCCAGAATTCATGCTACCTATTCACTAATGTTACATTCTTCTCCATGGTCCGCCATTTTGAATTTCCAGAAATAGCCATTTTTAGCAACAAAAATGACTGTACTTGGGCCTTACTAGAAAATATTAGTTTATTACTTAGATAAAAGATAGAATTTGCCAATAAGCAACCCAGTTTCAATGAGCAGCATAGTTGCAGTACCTTTTTTGACCATTTCCTGAACAGTGTCCCTTTAAATCTGAAATTCAGATTGTGGTCCTGTTTCTAATTTTGATGATGACTGCCATGGCCACGACAGAGTCTATAAGAAATTAACATGTGAAGTGCTGTAAAAAGCCATTGAAATAAAATTTTATAAATGTTTTATTAATTTGACTTTATGGCATTATTAATGCAGTTGGAATTGGATTATGTTACGTTTCCTTACCAAATTAAAACGACAAAACAGTGATTTTCCTGATATTAACGAAGTAGCACACATCATTTTTGAGGATTTTTGAAAATGGATTTGATAACATTTTTGGAGAACAACTCTTTATCAGACAAAATGATCTGCTGTAGTAATTCCCTAATGGACCAGCAGGTGTCTCTGTCGCACCTCTTGAAGCAGTGAGCAGCAGTGACCACCCAGCAGGAGTTGATGAGGGTGGCCCCACACAGGGGATGGCTCCCCTTGGCCAACGTCCGCAGCCACAGGGACACCTGCCATGGCCAGTCCCCCCTGGAAAGGAAAACACACAACACAATCACTTCAAGGCTTTTGAAGTGGATGCTAAACCCCTTAACACAGAGCCTCTGTTATATCCTTACTGTCACCAAAATGGTAGGGACCTAAGACTCCTTGTATTGTCATAGCAATGTTGTTAAGACGTATTATAAAGCCAACACAAATTCCCTTTGGGGCAATAAAGGTTTTCATTCATTCATTCATTTGAGTGTTTTCAGCAAAAAGACAATTTTCTAGTATGGCAACATATTGAATTGAGTCTTTGAGTCTTTGAATGAGTGAATAGGCCTGTTGACAGGCCCATCTGCAATAAGAGGCTACTGAAAATTACCCAAGTGTTGAAAAAAGTGTAATACATCTAAATATTCGGTAAATCAAAGTCTACTACTGTGCAGCGATTCAGCTTGTTCTTTTTTGTTATGAATTTTGTTATGAATTTGCATCATCAGCATGTGAATAGGGATCCTACCTGGTAAAACTAAGTCCTAGCTACGCTAAGTATTGTACACATTTAGTGATTATTATGCCTAATTCAGTTCAGTGAATGAGCAGGGTGTGTGGTCTGTATACGTACCTGAGGGACTTGTCTCCCCCGATGATCCTGCGTCGCCGCCGCTGCGTGTTGGGCCGTACGCCACAGACAGCGGGCAGTGTCATGGCGGAGCCGTCGCCCACGGGCTCTGTGGTGTAGTCGCAGATGACCCCCGCATCCTCGCTGTGGCGACAGTCGTTGGCCTCGTGGCCGTCCGCCTGGCACTCCCCCAAGGATGCCTCCTTACCTGTAAAGCACACGCACACACCCACACACACAATATAGGCTTTCTGTATTGCACAGTAGTGCCATATATACACTCACCCAGGTATGCCTCCTTACTTGTAAAGCACGCGCACACACACACACACACACACACACACACACACACACACACACACACACACACACACACACACACACACACACACACACACACACACACACAGAAGGCTTTATGGTACAGTCGTGTCACATACAAACTGCCCTAGGAATGCCTCCTTACCTGTGCAGCGCACGTTGTCCAGGTGGATGGGGCCCTGGCCCTCCCCGAAATATGCCATGGAACGTGCCTTGGACATACCGCTGAAACATAGAGGTACAGGAGCAAAAGGTAAGAGATGTTAAAGTGTGTGCGTGTGTGTGCCATGGACATGCCACTGAGGGACAGGTAGATAAGAAGCAACTGTGACTATGAGTTATTTAAGTGCATTGTTGTGAGGGCCAAACTTTCAAAATATGAGGTAAAATAACCTCGTGCATGTGCATGTGTGTGTCAGAGAGACATCTAGAATTGAAAAAAAAACCTGTGTTTATGTGTGTGTGTGTGTGTGTGTGTGTGTGTATGAATGGAATGAAATGTCTAAATGTGAGGTAAAATAATGTGAGCCTTATATACGCCCCTGCAATACAGGTGGATACAAAAACAATTGTGAATGTATGCCCACGTATGTACTGTACTTCTGGTGGGGTGTGAGTGTGCAAATGGCAAAGCATGACTAAATGTTCTTGGAGGAAGTATGGCCGTGCTGCATTTGACCGTGCTGCCGTCCACATGTGTGACTGATCATTCCCACAGGCAGGCATGCGAATGCGAATGGAAAAACTGAGTCATGCGTTGGTCGGTTGGATCAATAGATCATCACAGCGATACTCACACGAAGCCCAGCTGTCTGCACACCACGGCAGCGCTGACGTCGCTCCAGCCGTCATCACACACGCTGCCCCACTGGCCGCCCATGAACACCTCCACGCGGCCCTCCTTACGGCTCTCCCCCGACACCAGACGCACCAGCGGCCCTGGAGGATGGAGAATAATGAGGATATTTTATATTTTGTAAGGGGAAAGAGGCAATACAGCATATTGGAACACCTCCTTACAGCTCTCGCCTGACACCAGACGCACCGGCGGCCCTGGAGGAGAGAGGAGATGTAAAATACATTACAGTGTCTTGAGATGTAAAATACATTACGGTGTCTTACGTTTTATTTTATTATTATTTTTACCTTATGTTTTATCTTAATGTTTTAAATGTTTTTTGACTCTAATTCATTTCCTTCTTTCTTCCCTGTTTCCTTTCATTTACATTTGTTAACTTTGTGAAGCACATTGAGTTGCACCTGTGTATGAAATGCGCTATATAAATAAACT
Source organism: Engraulis encrasicolus (assembly GCF_034702125.1). Classification (NCBI taxonomy): domain Eukaryota; kingdom Metazoa; phylum Chordata; class Actinopteri; order Clupeiformes; family Engraulidae; genus Engraulis; species Engraulis encrasicolus. Next base: position 33,059,391 of record NC_085880.1, read on the forward strand.
TGCCTTGCCTTGCCTTGCCTTGGTAAGGTCTTTCTAATTTCACCTGAGTGGAGGCTATCGTACATGTATAATTGCAGCCCATGAACACTTCCACTCGGCCCTCCTTATATGGCCCTTCATCTCCATCCCTGGCTGAGGTGCCCATGAGCAAGGCACCTCACCCCACGTTGCTCCAGAGACTGTAACCAACACCCTGTAAAATAACTAGAAGTCGCTTTGGATAAAAGTGTCAGCTAAGTGTAATGCATATAATGCAAATGTAATGTAATGTAATATGTTATACCGTCATACTGTACACTGAGGAGCACAAGGCCTCTGTATGCAATGGAATTGCGAGCCAAATTGTCCAATTGTTTGTGAGCTTGTATTTTATACTGGTGCCTACAGCAGGATGCAGTTCCAGGATGGGTGCCTGAACCCTTTCATCAGAGAGAGTAGAGAGAGAGAGAGGTTCCATTGGCCCATTGTTTCCTGATTCTATTATGGCCCCCCTTAGGCAGACCTAGGCAGACCTAAGGACTGTTCTATTCATTGTAGGAGCATTATGACACAGCCCTTTAGGCAGACCGGAACCTGGTCGCGTTAGGTGCCCATAGAAACCTATTATGTTGGCATATCTCTATATACTTAAAGAATCTCTGCTTTCATGGAGATAGGATTGCCAGCGCTCTAACTACACCATAACAACATTGCTATGACTTTACAGAGAGTTTTTAGTAACAGATTAAGACATGGTCATTAATTACATAGTTTGTGCATGAAAGGGCTGTAGCCTCTTACTGCAGCAGGGGTCGCCGGCGACCCTATTCACTTGCTGAAAATGCTTAACTACATCATAACAACATTACCATGACATTACAGAGAGCCATAGTGCTGCGCTAAGGGGTTAAAATAGATGATGGGTGGCCGGCCGGACAGCCCCGTATCCTGCCTGGTGTGGCCTCATATGCTATATCCTTTCCTGCTCTAATGCACTATGCCAGCATCGTCCTCACAGTCCTCACAAAGACAGAGGCTGAAGCCCACTGCAGCTTAAAGTTTATTTTTGAAGATATTTTTTGGGCTTTTATACCTTTATTTAGGATAGGACAGTATGAGTGTGTGACAGGAAATGAGTGGGAGAGCCGGCATCGAACCCGGTACGCCGGCATAATGGTCTAAGCTCATTGAGCCACCGTACCCCATGCATCTTAAAGTTTTAAACATTTGTTAGGTGCAAACAACTGACTGACGTTTCAATGTCACCACATCCTCTTCTTCGCGGTATGTACCTGAGATAGGTGCGGTGGCGGGGATCTCATTGGCCTCTCCTCCCCTGTCGCAGCGCACGGCCACGTCCTCGGAGTGCGAGCAGTCGTGCCGTCCCCACTCGGCGTGGGCGCAGTCCAGCAGCGAGGCCTCCGCGCCGTTGCAGCGCACCTCGTCCAGGTAGATCAGGCCCGAGCCCTCGCCGAACGCACCCACCGGCAATGACTCCGCTCGGCCCCTGGTGGTCAGAACTCAGCATTACAGTGTATCTGCACTTCAAACAGGCGCTTTTGCATACATCTGTATTTCACGGCTGGACTGGTTATCTGGCATACAGGGCATTTTCCCAGTGGGCCAATGCCGTTTTTTTCTGAGTTAGTAAGTTAGATAGTTAGTTTGTTTGTTTGTTTCCCTTAGATACTGGTCCTTAGTTCAGAAGGAATGGCCTATCTTTAAAGTAATGCGGACAGAGGAATCAGAATATAATAGAATACAATTTCAATTCAAATCAGAAAACCAGGGGGCTTTGTGATGGGCTGGGCTGTGCCAAAGTGTCCCTGATGTTTTTCGATTCCAGTCCAGCCCTGACGTAGGTCAGGACAATCTGCACTAAAAAGAAACCAAGAGGACTAAAAGAAGCCCAGGGTCGTGTTTCTTGAAAGTGTCGTTGTTTGCCAGTTAGCAACTTGGGTAGTTGCCAAACGGAAATTGCATTGCAACCAACAAAATAGCTAACGTAGTTGGCAACTATGGTTTCAAGAAACGCACCCCTGGAGAAGTAACATGGTGATGGAACTAAGAAGTCAATGCCTTCAATACATCTCCGTTACAATCTGCCAACTACAAGCTTCCAGAAACGGTGATATGAATACAATATTACAATGCCGTATATATCTACACAGAGGATATGATCATAGAATCAGAATCAGTTTTATTGTCCATACATCTCCATGTACACAGAATAAATGGGACATCCAGGTCAGATGGTGATACAGTAATAAGACAGTATTACACTACCACAGCTGGAGATGAGAATACAAGATCCTGAAGATGGCTTTGGTCGAAATGCCTGTCTGTTTTCATGCTACTCATATCATCACTATAAGATTGATACTTTGGAATGTGGCTTCTCTGACAAAATAATTCAGTATCGCACTACAACCACAGAAACAGATTTACTGGCCAAACTTGCATACAAAGGATTTGACTCTGCTAGATGTTAGCGCTGCTCACACCCTCTGCACGGATCTGCATGACTAGAAATCAGCCCAACTCATGTATGACAGTCAGTAACAACGTCTTTATAGATTCTCATCCATCCAGGTCATGCTTCTCCAAAGCCTGAAGTTGTAAGCCAGCCACAAAAAGACCTCTACTTTCAAATGACTGTAACTGTTCACAGTCGGTTATTGACAATGCCTGCTTCAGTCAAGTACTTTTTTATTCGGCTTGAAGTCTGGTTGCATACAGCTTCACTTCACTTCACATCCATGGCTTGGAAGACTGAGAATCTTCACACAAACACGTCTCTATATGCTCTTTTAAATTCTTGCAATGTCCTGTGAATGTCCGCCGTGTTTGGGTTCCAGCTTTCCAAAGTAACCTAGACTCTCTGAGGAGTTGTAGTTCTTTCAATAAATATCCATCCCAAAAACTGAATCTAAGGCCTTATGGTTATTCACTTATGTAGCTCACACTACACTCTCTTTTCAAACCTAATTGCCTATGACTGTTATTGCTCAGGTTTGGAGGCCAGGTATGCTGGCAGGATGGCTGCTACCATAAGGCCCTACCTGAGGCCAAAGCTGCCCACAGACTGTAAGCAGAGTTGAAGTGTGTGTGTGTGTGTGTGTGTGTGTGTGTGTGTGTGTGTGTGTGTGTGTGTGTGTGTGTGTGTGTGTGTGTGTGTGTGTGTGTGTGTGTGTGTGTGTGTGTGTGTGTGTGTGTGTGTGTGTGTGTGTGTGTGTGTGTGTGTGTGTGTACGTGTGCTATTGCTTTGTTACATTCTGAAATTGACAATAAGGAACACTTTGACTTTGACTAAAATGCAGTGTAGCCTGTTTGTGCAGATGGGCCCATTCACTCTTTTCTGGAAAGACTGAACTACATCATAACAACCTTTTTGAAGATTAAGGTGGAGGGGCAAGAACACCCCAATAATAATGAAATTGTAACCAATACCCAGAAAGTAACTGTAAGTCACTGTGGATAAAATCGCCAGCTAAGTGTAATGTCATGTAATGCAATGGGCATTCATAGTGTAGTAGTAGTAATGCAAAATGCCAAGCTCACCTTGGCAACCAGCCATAGCTCCTTCTGCTATGATACTTTTACAGGATAACATTTTATAGTACAGTTTACTGTTGAAATTGTAAACTCACTTGAAGAAGGTCTGAACGACCGAAACATTGTCAGCAATGAAAATGCACGTGCAATGGACGGTGGGCGGAATTGTCTGCTACAGTGTAGAATAGGAGTACAGTACAGTGAGATAGTAGTCATCTATTTAACTGCTGGCCAGGGGGTTTAATGCAGCTGAAGCCAGGCTGCACACAGACACACTACTTCCCTCACCTCGGCAATGCAGACAGCCAGAGCACTCTCTGCTATAATGTTTATAGTATAGCAATACGCTGAGAAATGGACCAATAATTTTACTACCGTCGTGAGGCCTATGTGAAGCCAAGCTGTAGACGGATGGATCACTTCCTCACCTGGGCAATTTAGTCAATTGGAATAACCTGATCTCCCTCTGCTGCAGTACGTATAGGTTACAGGAACAGTAATAGAATAGAGCAGTGATGTTCAAACTGTGGACCACAAAGGTATTCCAAGTGGGCCTCGAAATCATTTTTTTTTTAAATCAAAATAACAAAGTGTATGTGTTTGTTGCTGATGATTTATTTATTTGAGTTGTATTGCTTATTGTGTCAGAGGTGGACTTCAAACATTTGTGAATGTTTCAAGTCGGCCACAAGTTGTAAAAGTTTAACTGCAGTTTAAATGGCCACTATGACTGCTTGAAGCCTGAAGTCTATGATGGCTGTCAGTGATGGACTGCCTGGATTCAGAAGCTACAATCCAGTGCCACATATCCTAAAAGGTTTTACTTGTCCAATTAAACCATTTGAAAAGGTCAAATCAGATAATTTGTTGATAACACGAAAATGCTCTGCAGTGCCCGGACAAAAACTATGCCTAACCCTAACCTGTCAGTAAAAAAAAGTTTCTGCTGCTTTATAGCAAAACAAGCAAGGGAAATAGCGAAATTGTAGCCAAACTGTGTCCTGAAAAAAATCATGCCTAACCTGTGACAGAGCGTTGTGGAGCACGATAGATGGTTCAAGCCAGCGTGTTATCTTAACGTTCTGGTAGGATGTCATGTTGTAGTTTCAATTGATAATACTGGAGTAAGATGTTGACGTACCTGTACCCAAGCTGTCGACAGACCACCTGTGCATTGCGCTCTGTCCAGCTGTCGTCACACACTGTGCCCCAATCACCAGAGTGGTACACCTCCAGACGGCCCTCCCACGGACTGTCTCCACCAACCAGACGCACAACCCCATCTGTGAAAACCAATTAGAGACCTTACAGCCAGCTGTCAATCAAACATAACTATTGGTATTGGACTGCTGCACCATATGTAAAATGCTGTGAAATATCCTAATGTATTTGCTTGTATATGGACTACACATAGCATAGTAGTAGTACAATCAATACTGTGCAATAATAATGAATATGCAATATCACTGTATATTACAGTGCAAACCAATTTGTCACTTTTTTCTCCTCAGGACTGTGTCTTGCATTTGTGCTGTCGTGTCTTGCAAAGACTTACTTTTCAACAGAGGAGGCCAAAGAAAAAATAAAAGTAAAACACATAACCGTCCACCATCCTTCCAACACAAGTAACTTCACTGAGTTTACTATAGAGCGATGTACCTGATTCTGTGCTGGCTGGATCGAATTAGGGGGTTTTTCAGTAACAACAATACCACTTTATTAGGTGCGATGGAATAACTTGTGTAACCGCTATGCAATATGTGCAAGTGTTGTTCTTATACCATTATTTGCTTTTACTTGGGCCACCTCTGCTTTTAAAGGAAGTTGTCTCCATTATTGTATATGAGATTATGAGACTTATGATGAAACTGATTAACTGAGTTGTCTGATATGGTAACTAATATCCCTGTGGGAGAAATAAAGCCTCTATTCATACATCTCTGAAACAGAGAACAAGTCATTGCAATCTCATTGTGGTGTAATTCTCTTTTATGTGCAGAATTGATCATTAATGGCATTCAAGTCCAGCCTTCCTGTCAGCTTTTAATGACGCATGTTGGAATTACCATGTGGAGCATGTGGCTTCCAGATATACTGGCCACGTTCCAGTGCTCTCATAAAGCTACAAACTAGAACAGACTAATTATGAACAACAACAATGACTGTGTACTCAGCATTTCCTGAGTAATGATTCATCAGCGAGATCATTATATGCATCCCATGAGCTTGATTATTTGGCAACTAAATTAAAAACAACAAATCAAAAAATGTGCTAGTTTGTTCTATTTTTAGATTAGGGTTTGGCGCCTTGGTGCCTTTTTCTTTAGAAAAAAAGAAGTCTACAGATGGTCGTCAGTGTTGTACACTATGTGTGAGTGTGTGCGTGTGTGTGCATGTCTGTGTGAGCGTGTCTGTAAGTGCATGAGTGTGTCTATGCATGTACATTGTGTTCGTGCGTGGGTTTGCGGGCATGTGTGTGTGTGTGTCTACAGTATGCATGCCCTGTATGTATGTGTGCGTGCCTGCTCTCACCACTGTAAGGGTTGCAGGAGACTCCGGCATCCTCCATGTGGTCACAGTTGTGTCGTCCCCATCCCCCGTGGGGACACTCCTCCAGGGCCAGCTCGTTCCCCGTGCACTGCACCCCATCCAGGTGGATGGGCCCGCTGCCCTGCCCAAAGTGGGCCCACGTCCAGGCCTTCGCAACCCCTCTGTTGGAGATACACACACAAATGTGAAAAAAAACACACAAGAAAACACACACACACTCATGCTGCACACACACAAAGGAACGCAGACATACACACACCTGAACACAAATGTTAACACACAGACAAGTTTATACTTGCACACATACGGTACACACCCAAACTTGGACACACAAAAACATGCACACACATACAGAATGAGAGAGAGAGAGAGAGAGAGAGAGAGAGAGAGAGAGAGAGAGAGAGAGAGAGAGAGAGAGAGAGAGAGAGAGAGAGAGAGAGAGAAAGAGAGACAAAGACAGAAACAGAGACACAGAAAGAGACAGATAGACAGATAAAGAGAGAGACAGAGAGACAGAGACAGAGACAGAGACAGAGAGAGAGAGAGAGAGAGAGAGAAACAGAATAATAGCAAACCAATCTAAAGCCAAAGTCCCTCCAGGGAGTCATAGACGTATCACAGACAGTTAAAGCATATGTAAAAGCTCTAGCAGCTATTTGATTGAATGTGTCATAGAGTAGTATTGCTATATATAGGCTGGTGTGCAGTGTATCTGCAAAGGCCATCAAGCCAATGAGCTTTTGATGAGTGAGGGAGATGGAGAATTAGGGCAACGCCACTTAGTGAGACTCACTGAGTAAATGTACTATAGAATGAATCCCTGTGTATGCACATTTGCCAAATATGCAATTCCATGTGTGTCTTTGTCTCTCGCCATCTATTTCCTTCCTACCTCCTTCTCAATTACACACGTTTGCATGCACACACACACACGCACGCACGCATGCACACACACACACACACAAGACAAAAACACAGACCAGACAAAAAGCACACACATTCACAGTTTTTTCCCCTAAACTTTGCCTTTCCTTTTTTTCCTGAAACTTTGCCAATTATTCTATATTGGAGAAATGTAGTAAGCCCATGAGGATGTCCAGGATGGTTAATGAGTGGTGTTGGAGTGGGGAGATGCCGTACGCACTGGTGTATTAGAGTGTTGGACTGTATTGGTGTATGTGTGTGTGTGTGTGTGTGTGTGTGTGTGTGTGTGTGTGTGTGTGTGTGTGTGTGTGTGTGTGTGTGTGTGTGTGTGTGTGTGTGTGTGTGTGTGTGTGTGTGTGTGTGTGTGTGTGTGTGTGTGTGTGTGTGTGTGTGTGTGTGTGTGTGCGTGTGCGTGTGCGTGTGTGTGCACATGCGTGTGTGCATGTGTGTGTGTAAGCGTGCACGCATGTGTGAACGCGTGCTTGTGTGCGTGCCTTAAGTGTGTCTGAAACAAGTCAGAAAGTTTGAAAGTTTTGGTAGTGGTGGGGATAAAATATATTGGAGACGGGGGATGACATATTGACATATTGTACTCTCCACTCTGCTGGAGCGCCAAACTGACATTTGACAGATAATGATGGACAGGTGAAGGTCACAGATAGAAAATGGAGAGGAAAACATGATGAAAAGAGAGAGAGAGAGAGAGAGAGAGAGAGAGAGAGAGAGAGAGGTGGTGGTGGTGGTGGGGGGATTGACAGGGATGAAAGAGAGAAAATGAAGGGAAGCAAATGACAAATTGAGACTGGAAAAGAAACAAAACAATTAAGAGTGAAGAGAAGTTCGTGTGACAGTATTGAAAGGTCTCTCTCTCTCTCTCTCTCTCTCTCTCTCTCTCTCTCTCTCTCTCTCTCTCTCTCTCTCTTTTCCTCCACAAAACTCTGCTGTTGAAAGGGCTATGGGGTGGGGAGATTTTGGTAAGCAAAGCACACTCCCTGTGTGAGCCAAGCTCCCTCCGGCTCAGGAGCCATCAATCATTCATGCCTCTCGTTTATCTATATTGATAAAGTTCACTCTCCATCATCCAGCCATCAGGAGGGACGGGTACATGAAGGCCTGTCCCTGCAGCACTCTGCTGTCTGCATACAGAGAAGAGAAGACAGCTCCACCCCAAGGCCAGGCCCCTAACTCTACCTGTTAATAATTGATATCGTTTATAGATGACAAATCATCATTTTGGGTGGCCAGTCCATTGAAAAGCCTACAGGATAATTTTGTTTTTGATTGGGAGTGATGGGGGGGAGCACAAGTCTAGGATCATTTCAAGGGCCCCAGAAAAAGGGTTGTCTAAAGAAGCGCTCTGTCCACAT
>NC_085880.1:33072765-33075265 GCF_034702125.1 Engraulis encrasicolus
ATGCTGTATCTTCTTCTAAATATTTAATGGCACATTAATGTGCCATTAAATATTTGGGACCATTTAACAGTGTTGCGGACCTTTATTTTCTTTTCAGTTATCTTACGTTTGGTCCAGCACCTGTGCCACTGATGTGCGCGCATTCTTTGACTTTCTGTATCTTCTTCTACCCTACTAAGTGCAGTATACAGTACGTCACTTCACGCATACATGCTACACAACCACTGCTGTTCCCACTCTCTCCTACCCTGCTAAGGTTGCTAACGGCTCCCTCTTTGGAGCAGAGAGCCAGAGAGGCGAGGGCGTGAGTGTGAGAAACTGAATGAGGGTGTAAAACAACTGAGCAACCGGCCGGAGCTCAGAGGGCTTACCAGGGCAGACAGGGGACTTAAAAAGGAAGGCTCTCTATCCATAACCCCCATCTTAACGCACACACACGCACGCACACATGCACACGCATGCACACACACACACACACACACACAAGCACGCACACAAACACAGGCACACGCACACACACACACACACACACGCATGCACACACACACACACGCACACACACACATGCATGTAGGCACACATGCACACCCCCACGCACGCACGCACGCACGCACGCACGCACGCACACACACACACTTTTGTTTGGAGTTGCTCTGAGGCTCCTCGCCACAGTGGTCTGAGCGGTGTGTGGTATTATGAGGAGGTGGCGAAACAGGCATGGCTTATAAAAAGCAACAGAGCAGGCCCCCTTTGACAGAGGGGGTACCAATGCCAACGACAGGGGTGTTAGGATGGGGGAGTGGGCAGCGGAGATAAGAAGAATGCCACAGCGCCCCAAAAGACAGGTGTTGGGGATCACTGTCAGTCGGCCAGACATGACGTCAACAACGCCAATTTTATTGGTTTTGCTTATAAATAACTATATACGTGTCTGTGTAAATATATGTGAATGGGTAAGCATATAGTCTATATATTGCCAATATAGTAATGCTGGTAAACTAAATATAATTATCACTTTGGCCAGCATATTCTCGCCTATATATACCACTCAGCTAAAACTAGCAAAGTTATGATAACAGGGATAAAAGTGTAGACTGACACCACTCAGGAAGGAATTTTGGACATAAGCTCGGTAAGCATTTACAATAATTAGCTGCACTCATAGTCTGCTTTTGTACTTGCACAATGTATTACCATTTTGGGCATTTTACCGCAAATGTGCGTTATCACATATTTTGTACGGTAACTAAATCTCTTGCTTCCTCCTACATAAAAGTACACAAAACATAACCACTATTATTATCTCAACATACAGGGCACATAGCCTGGATACATGCTCAAAATGATGTAATTTACAACACATATAGCTGGACGTAGCAAAATTTGAATCTGTGTTTTGGCAACTTGCCTTGCTGAGCTTACAGTATAGGATAATGAAGCTTGCTCAGAGTCTAGACATATGTACCCTCATTTAAAACACCCATGGGCCTGAATCTGAACCTGGAAGTCTCATCTCAGGCAGCGCGAACCTGAGAAAATCGGCTTATTTTTAGTTTTAGTTTTTGTGATATGTATAACATTACTTAATTTAAAACACATATGGATACACTTGTATAGCACTGCATCATTTTAAACACATATGGGCACACATGTACATAGCATTACGTCAGTAAAACACATATGGACTCAAGTATAAGATTACGTCATTTAAAACGCATATGGCCATACTGTAGTTGCACTTAAGCATTATTTATGTGCCCTCAGGAACCCCAATTCTCTCTCTCTCTCTCTCTCTCTCTCTCTCTCTCTCTCTCTCTCTCGCTCTCTCTCTCGCTCTCGCTCTCTCTCTCAGGACCTGAAGCATCCTCACCTTCGGGCTCTGTGCACACGACCCCTGCCTCGTTGCCGTGGTTACAGTCCTGGGAGAGAAACTTCCTGGTCCGGCATTCCAGCAGGGAGTTCTCGTTCCCGTGGCAGCCCAGCCGCTCGTAGTGGAAGAGTCCGGAGCCGGGTCCGAAGTAGGAGTGCTGGAGCGCCGTGCCGATCTCCCTGCGGAAACCACAGCGGAACTCAGCTCAGGCCAGGACTGGACTAGTAATCTGGCATACAGGGTATTTTCCAGTGGGCCACCAGTCCTCAAGGGCTGATACTATTGTTTTATTGTTGTTTCTGTATTAACATTTAAAGACCAGCCAACAGATGGGTTAGTCCATCCGTCCATATTTAATATAGGCAATAGACTTTGCCTATATTCAGTGGTGTAGTCTACTTTTTTGAAGTGGGTATACTGTATATTTGAGATTTTTTTTGAAGTGGGTATACTGTAGGCCTATATATTTGTGCTATTCACAACAATGGATCAATCAATTTTAAGTGGGTATACTGAAATCCCTGAAATTTAGAAGTGGGTATACTCCGTATACCCGCGTTCTACGTAGACTACACCACTGCCTATATTAGACATAGGGGCTGTGTCCAGGGCTGGTCCACACCAAAAATG
>NC_085880.1:33080265-33082765 GCF_034702125.1 Engraulis encrasicolus
GTCTGGTATGGATGAACCTGACTGGCCTGCATAGTCAAGTTCATCCAATACCTAATCTGAGCCTGATAGAACCCCTTTAGGGGGGCGCTGTGGCGCAGCACGCTAAGCCCCCCACATATGGGCTTGCATGCCCACGGGGACCCCGGTTCGAGTCCGGCCGGGGTCATGTCCCGATCCCACCCCGTCTCTCTGTCCCACTCGCTTCCTGTCACCATCTCATACTGTCCTATCAAATAAAGGCAAAAAAGCCCCTAAAAAAAATATATATATATATATATATAAAGAACCCCTTTAGGATGAATTGGGGCGGAGACTGAGAGTCAGGCCTTCTCGACCAACATTAGTGTGTGACCTCACCGATGCACTTTTGAAGGAATGGTCAAAAATTCCTCTAAACACACTCCTCAACCTTGTGGACAGCCTAGATGGATTGAAGCTGTAATAGCTGCAAAAGGTTCATATTGAACCCTATGCGTTAGGAATGGGATGGCAGTTAAGTTCATATGTGAGTCAAGGCAGGTTCGCGAATGCTTTTGGTAATATAGTATACCTTATTTTAACACACAGAACCCTACCTCATTCCACGCCTCCAACTAAAGGCAGCAAAGACCTGCCATTATAAAACCACCATCCATCCACCCATCCACCCATCCACCCATCCACCCATCCATCCATGTCCCCTTACCCTGGTGGCAGTCGCAGTATGCCCAGCCGATAGCACCGTTCCCCTGCCGGTAGAAGCACCAGGGGTTGGACTCGCGGTCAGGGTTGCGGCAGTAGTTGTGGTCCCCCAGGCCCCGGCTGGGGTACTGTAGCATGTAGTCTGGGAACTCGGTCCACTTCAGGCAAGCGGCACCAGCATCAGTCTGGGACACGGAACCGTTGTAGAAGCCCAGTTCCGTGAAGCCATCGGAGCATGACAGGGGAGCTGGGGGAGGAATGGGAAAGAGGACAGCAGCAAAGGGTTATGGTCAAAGTCCCTTATAATCACTTTTGTCAGGTCGGTTACAATCAAGACACACAAGACAAGCAATGCTGAATTCAATTTCTATATTGAATAGTTATGAATTAAATGTGGCGGTATGGCTCCGCTCAGAAGAGTCCCCTGGTTTTCCACCCAATTTAGCCTATGCCATGTACTTCACACGGTGGAGCTCGGTATGTAGGGGTTGCGAAAAAAGCGAGCAGCAAAGAGTTGGGAACAAAACAGAGAACTTTTTAAAGGCGCCAAATGTGAAACTGACCAATGAGGAGCGTGGAGAGTTGATTAGCTGATCTAGAATACCTGAGACAAATTATAAGCAGCAAGTGCTTGCCTACCTTGGCCTGGCAAGAACTGACACTAGAGCTAGATATATAACAGTGGTCATAGTAATACTTGTGGAAAAAAAATCCGCACTCACAAACTGCATCTCATTATTTGTTTTTTGGACATGGTGGTAATATAAATAAACGCGTTTCGGCTAACAAGCCTTCATCAGTGCGTGGTACCACGCATTGATGAAGGCTTGTTAGCCGAAACGCGTTTGCTTTTTGGACATGGTGGTAATATAAATAAATAATGAGACGCAGTTTGTGAGTGCGGATTTTTCTTCCTTAAGTTGACGCTTTTTATCTCGCACCCAAAGACTTTCGTTTTTCCAAGAAGTTGAGCGCGTCCCCTGCCAATACTCATAGTAATACTTGTAACAGTGGTAACTCTAGGGGTGGTAAAAGTTGTAGCACATACCACTGTGCCTTTGGAAGACTTTGCTATTTGCTAAAAAAAAAATGAACTGCCACTATTACTAGGCCTACACCACACTGCAACAATAGCATTCTTACTAACATATTACAAAATGGGCATTGCCATTGCAGCCAAGACAAAATTATAATGAGGGTTATGTGACCTATACCTTTGCAGCAGGTACGTATTACAAACTATGCCCTAACAAATGCTGGGTTTAGTTGAAAATGTTAACCACCAAGTGAAAAGGGTTCAAATCACTTTTCTGCACTCTGTTTTTGAATACTTGTTTTATTGACTTTCTATGCAGCAGTACTGCCTGAGACACACAAGGCAGCAAACTTTTAAAACATACAAGACATAAAACCATCCATATTCACAACAGCAACCCTGTGAGGAAAGTTTATGTACGAAGCACAAACTTTTATCTAGTGCGGACTAAAATAACACAGACACCTTTGGAACCTTATCAAAGTCAGCAGTGTGTATGCATAGCCCTCTTATCCCCACTCATCCAAAAATCAAACTGTTTACTGGCCCGTTTCTCTCTATTCATCTAACTCTGTATATCTCTCTCCGGCTTTCCTTTCCTCTCTATCTCCATCTCCTTTTTTCTCCCACTTCACTTTCTCTTTTTCACCTTCCTACTCACTCCTTCTGTGTGTGTGTGTGTGTGTGTCGCTCTCTTTATCGCTCTCTCCCGAAACTTTCGTTCCTCACACACTGCTCCAATTTGCATTCTCTCTCTCTCTCTCTCTCTCTCTCTCTCTCTCT
>NC_085880.1:33087765-33112765 GCF_034702125.1 Engraulis encrasicolus
TGATACTCTACTAACTCTACTAGTCAACCACAGCCAGTCCTGTCTGTTGGAGGGCAGCCATGCTGTCTTCATGCAAAGCAGCATGGAATTTCCCAGGCTACACCACCACCATACGTATACTCCACCCGAACCCCTTACATCAGGCCCACTACCTTTACTTACCAGTCCAGCCCCATACCCACACCAGCACCATGTTTCCACTACCCAAAGACAGTGTCCACCCCACTTACCCCATCCACCACCTACCCAGTAGTCCTCAGCCCCATCCCTGACACCACCAGCCCCAACACCAGTCTAGAGATCCTTTACCCTAACAACATGCCCCGTACTCTTACACATGTATTCACAACCCTAGTAGCATGACATTACACAGTTGCAACACATTTGCAAGAGTACTTCTACTTTATTCAACTGTGGACTCCCACCGACCCCACTGCTCTAAGTGTTGAATTAACACTGCAACATTGAACATTCTACCAGCCACACTGCATCAACTCCACCGCGCCAGCTCCAGACTCGTGGCTGTGTCAGCTTGCCGGGCTTTACCGCCTCCTCCTCCTTGGATGCCTGAGGTGAGACTGTGCAAACATTCACACCTGCGAGCGTTCGCCAGATAACCCACGCCCACGTGACAGCACTGTCTGTGCTTGTTTGAGGCTTGTTTCTCTCCTCTCCTCTCATATACTGTACTCTCCTCTCTTTACCTTTGTCCTCATCTCCTCTGTACTCTCCTCTTTCCCTTTGCCCACTTCTCCTCTTATTAACTGTACTCCCCTCTCCTCTGCATAACTCTCAATATCTTTCACTTTGCCCTATTCTCCTCTGCTCTCCTCTCCTCTACTCTACTTTACTCTCTTCTCCTCTACTTAGCCCTAATCTCTCCTCTCCTTTACTTAACTCTCTTCTACTCTACTCTTGTGCCCTTCTTCTCCTCTGTATCGACCATCCTTTCCTCTCTGTTCATTTTCTCTACTCCCTTGAACTCTTTTTCTCTCCTCTCCTTGTCCATCACCATTCTTCTCCTCTTTTGTTCAATTTCTCTACTGTCCTCTCCTCTTGCTCCTCTCTTCTCCTCTGCTCTCACCCCTGTCCTGTCCCATCCTTTCCTATTTTCTGTTCTTCTCTCTCTTCTTTCTCCCCTCTGCTCCTCTTTTCTCCTCTCCACCATGGGTTTAGCAGGACTGGTTCTAACCGGCTGTACCTCAGATTTCCCAGGAGTGAGGAGGAGGCACAAGAGCTAAATTAGCATTAGTAGCTAAAATACAACATTTTTTCTCGATTGCTTACACACAATTTTCGGAATAAGGTCTCGAATTCTCAAAACTCTACAAACAAATCCCCAAAACTCACACACAACGGGCAGAACTCCTCACTACCCCTGAAAAATGCACGTCTTGTCTCAAAACAATGTGCTCTCTTCTAAAAAGGCAATTTTGTTCTCAAATGACGCACACAAGCAGTCATTTTAATCCACACTAATATGAGCCATTGAACAATCATGGGCATATGGTAAAACATTATACTCAGCTTGACACACAGTAGAAACTTATTTTGTTCAGTGTTCCACTTACTGAAGAGGGTATCTTTCTGTTGTAAAACACAGAAATATTGTTTTCAGACTCAGAGTACACAGATGTGTGGCAAAAAATATATTTTACATATTTTTCTGACATCGAAAAAAATGCACTAATTTGCTGTAAAATATTGGGTAACCACATGAAAGTGATCTCTTGTATTACATATTTTGGGGATCAAAAACTAAACAAATGTGTGTTCTCACTGCATCCACTCATGTTTTCATCAACATCACATGCAAAGTGTGTCCTTATGGGGTGATGATTTCAGATTGTAAACAGATATGGAGAGAGTTTGCCCATGTGATGAGGAGGTGAACATAGTATGGCAGTTGATTTTAGTACTTTGAATGACATTGTGTTCCATGTGACAACCAGGAATTTTCTTCATGAAAATTGTGTCTAATCCAGAAAATGGTGTGTAGTGTTTTGAAAAGGGTATGTTTTAAAACTGAAATAGTGTAAAGAAGGAATTGTGTTTATTGTTCAGTGACATTAGTTAGGGGAGTTGGGAAATGGATGAGATGTTTCCAGAGTTGTGTGTGAAGTACCATAAACTGTGTGGAAGCAATCGAGAAAAACTGTAATGTGTGTGTGTGTGTGTGTGTGTGTGTGTGTGTGTGTGTGCGTGCGTGCGTGCATGCGTGCGTGCGTGCGTGCGTGCGTGCGTGCGTGCGTGCGTGCGTGCGTGCGTGCGTGCGTGCGTGCGTGCGTGCGTGCGTGCGTGCGAGTGGGGATTGAAGAGGACGTGTAAGAAATTATTCATAGGAGAATGCAGAATTAACTCAGAATTACTTGTCCTTCCTAGTTTCTCCAAACTAGTCTGTATGTACAGTATGTGTGTTTGTGTACAATGCAAGTACCGGTATGTGTGTATTTGTACAGTGTTCAGCGTGTCCAGACTTTTTAGAAGAGAGGAGGGTACAAGGACTCATCTGTGCGTGTTCTGTTGGCGAGCTTGGAATAATCAGAGGAATAAGCACTCTATCCCTTACGAACTTTGCAAAGTTACTGTGTGTGTGTGTGTGTGTGTGTGTGTGTGTGTGTGTGTGTGTGTGTGTGTGTGTGTGTGTGTGTGTGTGTGTGTGTGTGTGTGTGTGTGTGTGTGTGTGTGTATCTGAGCAGAGGATACTGCATTATTGCTGTAGACGGCTGCTTCCTCCAACAAGCAAGAAAAAAAAACCTGACAGATATTTGATTGGTTGCCAGAGAGTGAGTCATTGCAGGCAGCAAAAAAAATCAGACAGAGTGAATTTTCTCTCCTCTCCTTTTGAGAAGGTCGAGTTTGAGTTTCATACCAAATTAAATTTGTTTCGTCATCCCCATGCACAGGTCTGTGTAGTGAAGTCTCGACTGTCTTGGACACTCTATCTGCCCTGATCACCATTGAGGGGGACAGGGGTGGAGGGAGAGGGTGACTAAGTAAAAATGGAAGGTGAAAGAGACAACATGACTGATCTTGAACATTGATGACAAGGAATGCGGATCCATTCACTATCCAGCACCAATCTCTTTAAGCCCTTAAAGACATGACCCTTTTGCTAAGTTTGTCACAACTGGAATGGCAGTGACTATGTTATACCATAATGTGTTAGAAAAGTAAAGTGAGTAAACTTATTTTTTTCCAAAGTGAATGGTGAAGTGTTGCACACAAGCGATGTGAAACAAGCCTTATCCAAAACAAATGTCGGTGAAACATTGAGGACAGAGGTGTGAGTGTCGTCTGTGTGTCACTGTGCATGTGTACCTCCTACTACCTTTCAATCCAAACTATTGCCTCACCATAATCTACCTTCCAGCCAAGCCCACCACTCATATCCCAATCTGTCTCCTTCAAATATACAGCACCTCTACCCTATCCCCTTAAACCCAGCCATGTCCATCTAATATTCACCTGCCCCATATCACCAGAAGGTTTTTCTCTTTTCACCCCCCTGCGTCTACTTCAGAGTCAAAATAAATCGTTTGAGTCTTTTGACTCTGAGGAAGGCACAGAAATGCTGAAAAGTTACTCACTTTGTGCACTAAAATAAAAAAAACCTCCAAAACAGTATGCTGAGTGCTCCAGTCTTCCCTGGGTCTAGTGGTTGAGAAGCAGCCCAGTCTGTCCTGACTCACCTACCCCTATGTATGATATCCTTCTTCTTCAAATACCCCAGCTCACACCTACCCCCATGCCCCCACCCTCTTCTCTTCTCCTTCTAAGACCCGACCCACCGACCCCCACATACCCCCACAGGACTTTTCGCTTTGCACTGAAGCATGATAAATATTTCATAAAGTTCACGTTGCACTTTCCGCCACTCGAGAATGCCAGCCCGGAAGCAGGCTATTAATGTCATTAGAGAGGGCCTTCTGTAAACAGAGATAGAGTCCAAAGTAGACTGGAGCCCGCCGACCGCCTGCCAATCTGAACATTAGAAACACACACTAAAACACATACAGACAGTAGCCTCTGGGACTGTCACAGTAGCTATAGCAGTGTTTCCCACAGAAAATTTGGAAATTATGTGGGGCAGCCGGGGTTTTTTTTGTCCGGGGGGGGGGGGGGGGGGGGGGGGTCTTCTCACCGCGGGCCTTTTGGGGGGGGTATTCTTGCAGCGTAAATGCAAAACGGCAAAACAATGACTACAGTATGACATTGGTGCATGGAGAAACTGTAGGCCTGGGCCTATATTTCAGCCATTTATATTTTGAGAACTAAGGCTACTAAGATTTTACCCATGACTTGTATAATAGTAGTACATTGTCATTGTCAAAAAATGCAGTACAGTGAATAATTTCTGTTTACAACACAGTTTCATTCGTCCCTCATGCAGGGGTCTGGGAAACAATAATAAAACAAAATAGGAGCAGAGATAAGAATGTAAGAGCACTGTGAAATTGTTAACGCATAGACAAAAAGGGTCTTAGAGGGTAGGCTATGCCTTTTCCCCCACACATATCTGTAGGCGTACACATTCTACATGAGGGGTGCTGGTCACAGGGCCAGTTTTTTTCCAAATTCCTCCCATTAAAAGGGCTGAACAACATATTACACATTTATGTCTATATTCACATTCATTACACATTAATTTCTATATGCAGCCTGATGTCTCCTCTGCTGTGTCAATGAAGGTCTGTCACCAAACTCATTACAACTGTAAAACAAAGCCTAGGGAGTGTTAGTAAACTCATCCAGAATGGCCCTTCTCTGAAGGTTAACTACAACAACTTGACTAGGCTTCTGATCCCTCTCTCTTTCAAGCACTTGTGGTTCTCTCTATAGCAGGGGTGCCCAACCTGTTTTAAACCAAGATCTACTTTTGAAGTTGATGGTCTGCCGTGACCTACCAAGTCAAATTTAAGGATGTCAGTATGAAAATTTAAGACCACCATTTATTAATCACCATTATTATGAACAAAATGTTTTTAGCAGGCTACTATGGCCGTATCTTTTCAGTGTGTTTTTAAAGTGTGTTGAATAGCCTATCTTTACAAAGCAATGCAGCACTGATAGTATAGTATGCAGAGATAATTTCAGTCATACACAAGTCATAAACAACTGAAACAATTTCAAAATGATAAACATTTGGTATATAAAAGGCACATAGGCCCTATTTCTAAAATATGATGAAGCATTATCATGCCTTCAGTGGTATAGGCTACAAATTAAAAAGGGCTCAGAAATTCACCGTTTGTTATGGGTAAATAGTAGAGAGAGAGAGAGAGAGAGAGAGAGAGAGAGAGAGAGAGAGAGAGAGAGAGAGAGAGAGAGAGAGAGAACGAGAGAGAGAGAGAGAACGAGAGAGAGAGAGAACGAGAGAGAGAGAGAACTAACTCATTGGATTGGTTAACACCCCTGTTAAGAGTGACTTCTTCTATGAAGGTTTTTTTCCAGCTCTCTGGGGCAGTAGCACAGCAAAGGCTTTCTATTGTGAGTTTGGCCAATCGTTTTGTCCACAACTGAAGCAAGAAACAGCACAAATTGAAGTGAATTCCATACATGTCAACAACTAACATTTCCCTTACACGCGGCACGCGATGTAAACGCAGTTAGCGATGATGCATGCGACTAGCGATTTGGACGAAGATCCTCGCATATCGGCGTGTCATAACGCATCGTTGCGCACATGTTCTGTTACTCACCCGATGTTACATGTGTGCACACATGAATCAACTGTAATACCTTTACGGTCACTTTCCCCTCATTCTCGTGGGACTAGCCTACTTATCTAACCAATACAGAGTCTATAGGATGTATTTACTCCAGGAGGAAAATGCGAAGGAAATTCTAAATCGTAATTCAAAACGTTTTTAAAAAAAACGGATATCTTTTAAAAAAAAAAAAAAAAAAAAAAGTTAATTTTTTTTTTTTTTTTTTTTTACATTTTCGTAAACTATGGCGGCCAAATTTAAACTATGGCGGGCCGCCATAGTTTCCTCAATGTATGGGAAACACTGTATAGATCACTACAGATTACTGGATTTCACACACTGGACTGAAGACCACTAATCTGGATATTAGAAGTACAAACTAAAACACATACAGTAGCCTCTTGATCTGTCACAGTAGCCATAGATCTAGGGCTGTCCTAAACGATTATTTTTCTCCCGATTAAAAAAAAAAAGAAGAAAGAAACCGTTAAAATTAGGTCCTTGAGCTCCCAATGAGATTTAAATCATGATAGTAGCTTATTTACTGCGAGATATACGTTCAATTCATACGTGCAGTGCCATTTTAGGTTTCAATAAAGTTTAATAAAGCATTAGAAAAGTAATAAAAAAAGCACTGAATTAAACGAAACGATTTGTCGACTATGAAAATTCTTTCCGAATATTTTTTATAGTCGATTAGTCACGATTAGTCGATTAATCGTCCCAGTCCTACATAGATCATTACAGATTTTCACACATGGGGACTGGATTTCACACATAGGGACAGGGATCTAGCTAATAAAATGTGTCTCTGGGACGGCAGTATACTAACTACATAGCTACAATGACTACTGATTGCTGGATTTCACACATATGTTGAACATATTGAAGATTTTTTTCATTGGGTTGTCTATTAAATTTTAGATGATTATATTTAGATTTTCCTGTCAACAAATGCACAACCCATGCTGTGGCTTTCCATTTAGTCAAAGAAAATAAAATGTGCCTTACATGCTCTCGCCTCTGACTACTGTATAGCTACTGTAAAACATCCTCAAAAAAGCTTTGAAGGTTCTTCAGTGTGCCAAGAAATGTGTGCCTTTATTATGCCAAAGGTGGCTGCAAAAATCATAGTAAATCATTCTGAAATTCATATGAACGTTCTAAAACACCTAGAGTCGCTTATATTTAAAGCACGTTTTGTTAAAAACGAAAATTCGGGGGAAGCGTAATGAACTTGGCATGCCTAAGTTACCACCTGCATTCTATTCTCCGCTCAACTGTCATTCGTCTGAATTCAGCGCGAACAGATAGGCACGCCTATTTAAACATCTGCATCTCATTCTCCGCGGTGCTGTTATTCCGTGGAATTTCAGCGCACCGAAAATTGGAGCGGCCCTTAATTAACAGCATTTATTCTCTGCTCATCTGTCTCCAGTCAGAAATGTTCTTTCTCGTTTGCACCCACCACCTCCCCGTTTGCCTCCCTTCCACAGCTGTTCGATCAATTCGCCAAACGTCTTGCCCCAGCTTCCTATCCAGTTCACCTTGCTCCATTGCTCTCTGACCATCATCGGCCGCAGGGTGTCCGCTCAGACCACGCTCATATCTGC
The DNA here is from genome assembly GCF_034702125.1 of Engraulis encrasicolus. Classification (NCBI taxonomy): domain Eukaryota; kingdom Metazoa; phylum Chordata; class Actinopteri; order Clupeiformes; family Engraulidae; genus Engraulis; species Engraulis encrasicolus. Next base: position 33,095,090 of record NC_085880.1, read on the forward strand.
AGGCGCAGATACTACTCGAGCTCTCAGTGACGCCCCGTACTTCCAAGCTCGAGAATATTTACGGCATAGACATCTCTCGGCCTTGGCAGCACTTCAGCACCACGGCCAGCGATCTTGATGCGTAATCTATCTCAGCTTCGAGTGCAGTGGTCCACGCGGACCCCGCAAAGCACTTTGATGATCGGTCCACCGCATGGACTACTGCTCTCCTGTGACAGCCGCATGATCACAAGAAGTCCGTTCTCCAGCGAGAACAAACATGTATGCTGCATACTGTACATGCTTAATCCAAATTTCAGATTGTGAACTAATGAAAGGACATTATTTGATTGTTTATGTCAGTGGTTCTGGCCCACTGGTGGGCGGTTTATATGATGCATGGTTAATTGGTTTATACATTTCATTGGTTTAAAACTGCCCATCTAAACCTGGCCAGTGGGTTTTAGTAGGATCATTTAACACTTCAGACTCTGAATGACATTTTCCTCTCTTACGTCAAGATTGTAAGACATTTGTCATTATACAGTTCTATGCACAATTAAATTACTATTCAGTCAGGATAGGAAAAACTAACACTCCAGTGTACAATCCATGTGTTTATGGACCACAGATTTCAGGACAACTTGACAGATCATTATTATTTTTATTTCATGGATCAAATAAATTCAAAGGTTTTCTTGCAATTGATTGCTCTGGTCTCTCTGGCATTTAGACGCAGGAAACAAAAACAGCAAGCAGTCCACGTGCATATCTTTCATAAATCACCGCTGCCCTTTTGGAAATGATCTGAGCTTATCTTCCGCACTCTAATCTAGCCCACAGCAAAGTCCATACACACACATGCACGCACGCACGCACGCACACGCACACAAAATGCAATTTACTGAAAGACTAGCAGGGTGGAATCGTCAGCCTTCATTCCCATGGCACAGTGTGTTACAGGTGAACACGATAATACAGATTGATGCAGTGAGGCAATGGACACCATGGGAAAGAGAGAGAGAGAGAGAGAGAGAGAGAGAGAGAGAGAGAGAGAGAGAGAGAGAGAGAGAGAGAGAGAGAGAATGCAAATTGGCGCAGTGTGTGAGGAACACACCAATAAAACTGGTGCAGTGTTCAAATCAGTGTGTGTGTGTGTGTGTGTGTGTGTGTGTGTGTGTGTGTGTGTGTGTGTGTGTGTGTGTGTGTGTGTGTGTCTTGAGGAGGTGGGGGGTCCTTCATAATACAGATTGGTGCAATGTTAAGGGAACACAATCATACAGATTGGCGCAGTGAACCACAGTGTGCAGTGTGTGTGTGTGTATGTGCGTGTGCGTGTGCGTGTGCGTGCGTGCGTGTGCGTGCGTGCGTGCGTGCGTGCGTGCGTGTCAGGGGAAATAAATGTTGGGAAGCTGCTGAAAGCTGATCTATCTCCTTGCCTGCCTGCACTCTGTTCTGTATCAGGACAATATACTCTGCTCATCTCCTCTTCAGGCACCCCCAAGACACACACACATGCATGCACATACACGTACATGCGCCCGCAAACCCACACACACACACACACACACACACACACAAGCGCATGCTGGCACACACAACCAGAACCACAAGCATGCACACACACACACACACACACACACACACACACACACACACACACACACACACACACACACACACACACACACACACACACACACACACACACACACACACACACCTCTGTCCATGTCCACCCTCTGTCTTCCCACAAAATCCCAGATACTGACAAAGAGGCACTTAACCCCAGAGCACCTATGCAAAGTAGCCTGTACATGGAGTATATGACTGTTTTACTGCTATATATCATGTGTGGTCTTTATTGTAGGCTTGTATTGTAAGATCAGATGGGGGCAATAGATTGATTTGTTCTTCGACAATGCATTTGTGTTTCTTGGACTGTTTCACTGAAGACAGTTTGTACAGAGTATTGCGGATTTCAAAAGGAATATTGTCAGTATTCGGTTTATAACAAGTCCTGAAACATTTCGTTTATGTGCGTGGAACAGCGTTTCCGGGACAAGACCACATTTGGAATTAATACTGGTTCAGAGTTGTAGCTCGTGCACAATACGAATACTGCCAGCAATCTGTTTAAAATAGGACATTTCCTCACTGTTATTGTGTGGATTGTTTCCCTGTTACATGTCTTCCATAAATTTCACTTAACTGTTGTATTGATCTTTATGTCCTGCATATGCGGTTCACACTAAAAACTATTTTGAAGCCTTCACATGAGGATAGTACAAGACCGCTGACAGAGGATGAGGCAATGTGGAGGGAATCTTCCTGCCCCCGTGGCTCCGTGTCTCAGCATGAACTTGGGTGCATGAGGCAGAGAACACAGTACACACAGCACTTTGCATCCACCCTCCCATCCATCTACACACACACACACAAACACACAAACACACACACACACACACACACACACACACACACACACACACCCTCCCATCCTCTACACACATACACACACACACATAAACAAATACACAAACACACACACACACACACACACACACACACACACACACACACACACACACACACACACACAGCACGCCGCATGAGCAGAGAGCAGAGAGGGTATCGTTGGGGTGAGAGTGGGAGCATCCTGCCTCGGGGATGTCAATGTGGAAAACCTGTCTGGGCTTGGCAAGCAAGCGCAACGAACACACACACACGTACACTATGCACACACACGTCTTAGAACTGCATCGTGTAACCTCACGCGTGAAATATGGAAATTTTGCGCCTGAGTGCATATCCCTACTGACAATTATGGGCAAAAAAAGCAGATCAAATTCCACGCCCCGGTCGCACTCGGGACTCGTTTTACCCCGCACACACAATCATACATTCTGTTCTGGGGACAGTTTTACTGTCAGCCTCTTCTTGCACAAGCCCTATGGCAGTAGGGAAGTATTTGTGCTCATGGAAGATGAGAACAGTCTTGCTTTAATCTGTAAAGTTGTTTCGCTTCACGCGCCAAAGTGCCGGGTAGAGAGAGGTACAGTATATTGATCTTGGACGAGGACCCGGCCCAACCCGGCAATCATCACATCACACAGAGTGGAGAACACATAAATAAGTGTCACTACGCAGCCACTATGGGTTGTCACTTTGCCGCCATGATAAATGGAGTCACCTGACATGAACTGTTTAAATGAACAAATATGTAAAATGCAATCTGAGAACTGGCCCACGTCAACACAGTGAAACAAAAAAATTAGGTATAAAGTGTAAAGGTACTTCATAGCAATGTCTTTACGTAGGGGCAGACATGGTTCAATCAGGAGGTTGCAAATTCAAATCCCAGATTATCCATGGTTGAAATGGTCTAGAGCCTAATCTCACATTGCTCCAGGGAATGTACCAATACCCTGTACCTAAGTAACTGTAAGTCCCCTTTTCATATAAAAGCTTGATGAAACTGATAAAGGCTCTTGCAGCCAATACATCTGTCTAATCCTGTAATGGATGAACAATAAAGAAAAGGAAAGAAAAGAAAAGAAAAGAAAGAAGAAACTGAGTGCGGTCCATTTCCTACATTATATGAAAGCCTCGCCTATCAGTATTAAGGGCTGTAATGATATGTAATGAATAGGTACTAAGGCTGTAACGATATTGTATCGAACCGAGAAATCGCGATACACAAAGTCACAATACTGTATCGTGATACAGGGAGGCAGTATCGTGATACGCCCAGCAGTCCAGAAAACAACCACATGATATGAATTGATGGTGCTTCCAAGCTTTAAATCATCATCATTATTATATTTAAACTTTTTAAAATGTTGTAACTTATTCTACCTATAAAATATCACAGTTTTTATACACAATTTTATTTTACAATGTTGGCTATGTGAAATCGTGGGGCATATTGAACCGTAGGTCATAAATCGTGATACGAACCGAATTGTGAGTTGAGTGTATCGTTACAGCCCTAATAGGCACCCACCTTTCATGACAAACTTGTGTGGCACTGAGACAAAACATGACAGTTAAAGGGACAGTTTGGTCAATTTCAACATGCAGTTGTAATGCTTACACTACCCTGGACTTGTCAGTACCTGAGATTTGTTTTCCTTCCTCTTCAGCCGTTTCCGAGATCCTGGTCATTGTAATGGGGGCAGCTCTTTGTTTACATTTCAAAAAAACATTTTTATTTATTCCCAAAAACATCCAAAAGGTTATAAAACATCAGCAGACAACTAGCAAACAGCGGTACCTTTTGGGAAAATATTTGGAGTTGGCCTATGTTTCATTTTTTAAAAATGTAAACAAACGCTGCCCCCATTAGAATTGCTCATATCTCGGGAAGGGCTGAGCCGAAAAATGTGGCATCACCAGGTACTGACAAGTCAAGGGTAGCGTGAGCAATACAACTGCATGTTGAAATTGACCAAACTGTCCCTTTAAATACTCTTCATACAGGAGCGTGCTGTGGTTGCAGACTTTCTTTGTCATCTGGCCTGACGTGAACTCTTGAATGTCTAGTGCCTTTAGTCTGATAACGAGAGTCAACAGCCACTTCAAACGACTGACAACACTGGATATCACCGTGGCTTTACAGCTGAGAAGGGGACAAGGTTGAAAAAACACCGGCAGCAACTGTACGTCTGAGTCTCTGTCTGAGTAATTGTCTACTTGAAGCCCTTGCACCGTGCCAGTTAGTATCGAGTGTTAATTCAACACTTCGAGAGTAAGATCAACTAAAAGAGAGTTAAATTTGGTTCTCTATGTCTTAGATTAACATGGCAAAATGTACTGCATGTATACAGAACACAGCATGCAGACGATGTATTACACACTCACCTGGACTCTGCACAACATTTACGGTGCCATCCAGCGGGGCAACCTATGGGGACAGAACAAAGGCAATTAGTTAAAGATACTGTACTCTAGGGCAGTGTTTCCCAACCAGGGGTACGTGTACCACTAGGGGTACGCAGGCACACCTCAGGGGGTACGCGGAAAATTTTAATAATAATAACAAACATATTGAGTATAGTCACATTTGTATAAAGAGCATGAGTGAGAGGGGTACTTATCATATGACAAAATGGCTTAGGGCGTACGCAGGGCAAAAAAGGTTGGGAAACACTGCTCTAGGGCAGTAATTCCCAACCAGGGGTATGTGGACCATTAGGGGTACACGAGCACACTTCAGCAGGTACGTAGAAAATATTGGGCCTAACAAATGTATGAAAGTGTCATTATGAGATAGAGGATGATTATAAAGAGCATGACTGAGTCATGGTGTGACAAAAAGGCTTGGGGGGTACCTAACACAGAAAAGGTTGGGAGACACTACTCTAGGGTGCACAATACTTGGCCTGGTTAACACCAGATGATCACACAAGCCAGTTAGTTTGGAGGCTACCAGTGCAATTTCTCGTAAGAAAGGTGTGGTTTGTGATTGCCCATGGCCATTTATTGGGCTTTACGAATGTGTGATTTGGCATATAGGTAGGCCCTAGCCAATCAAGTCAGTTGTATATATTCAAGGCAGGGGGTCAGGATTTGGCTGATTAGCTTCGCTGATTAGCAAGGCACTTCCTTGTCGCAATTCCGCCACCACTTCGCTCAAAGAGGGTGGACGCGATTGGTGTGTGCGTGAGTTTAGTGTTGGGCACACATACCTATACAGGTGTGTGGTTGGGCACCTCCATGCATCCAATGCCCGTCTTCCATATATCTTTCTGGTCAATCGTAAGTCAGTCATTAACGTGGCACGTAATTGGCTGAGTAAACTGGTGACGGAAACGACTCCATCTTTGAAGCCGAAAAATTCAGGGGGTCAGGATTTGGCTGATTAGCTTCACCGATTAGCAAGGCACTTCCTCGTCGCAATTCCGCCACCACTTCGCTCAAAGAGGGTGGACGCGATTGGTGGGTGCGCGAGTTTAGTGTTGGGCACACATACCTATACAGGTGTGTGGTTGGGCACCTCCATGCATCCAATGCCCGTCTTCCATATATCTTTCTGGTCAATCGTAAGTCAGTCATTAACGTGGCACGTAAGGCTTGTAGCAACCCAATGTAAGTAGGCTGCCGGATGTGAGTGCCCGGATATCCGCCCGAGTATTTGCATGCATTTGCATTCATTTCCACCATCAGGAATGCTTTGCGGTACCACAGCTACCCTATGTGAGTCGCGCTGTGTCGCCTGACTGTCCCTTCTATAATATGACACCGTAACAACTCGGCCTCGGTCCCCGCCGCAAATATCCACCACACCACCACGGGTCCTCTGGTGTTGTGGCCGTTTTAGGATCTTTTTTTCATATCCAATACTTGCACATTAAGAGTGGCAATTCCATCATGGATGTTTAAACGATAGCCTATGTGCGAATGCAGTCATGTTGAATTTAGGGTGGCCAAACCATGCCATGTCATGAAGACGTGCATCACATTATTTAAACAGCTCGTGTAAACAGTTATCCTGAGTGCCCGTGTCTTTTTGGAGATCGGAGGCATGATGAGCAAAGGGAGAGAAATTAGTTGTGCGCGCGCGCACACACATCTGCTCAATATCCACCAGACACGAAGTTACTGGCTCCAATATTTCAGCGTCCCGTTTGATTCTGTACTGACACTTATAATTTACGTAGCACAGTCAAATGAAGGCTATGTCTAAATTATAGGCTGCTGTAGTCTCCAATGTGCCTAGTTTCGCGTGTTGTTGGCATCACCAAATAATCTGCACAATATGCGGCATAACTTTTCGAGTGCTACATTTAGACCGGGTAAGTATCGAGCATGGTCTGTCCCTTCAATAATATTAAGAGTGTCCCGTAACAACTCGGTCTCGGCCCCCGCCGCAAGTATCCTCCACCACGAAGGTCCTCTGATGTTTTAGGACCGTTTTAAGATATTTTCATATAATACAGCGTGCGCGCGCTTCTCTGACTATAGACACGGAGGGAGAATGGCTCCAATATTTATATTCAGCGCCCAGTTTAATTCTGCACTGACACTTTTAAATGTAGGCTACGTGGCACAATCAAATGAGTAGGCTATATCTAAATGTACTAGGCAGGCTCTAGTCACCAATCTGGCTTTGTTGTTTCGGCATCACCAATAATAATCGCGTGTTGTTTTTGCACCACCAAATAATAACTACACAATATGCGGCATAGCTGCTGTTTTCTAACTCAGAGAGAAGGCTATGCCCAGGTATTCTTTTAACTTGTAGGATATCCTGATGTTATGTTTCACTAATGTAAGGAGTAAAACTCAGAAACTTCCCGAGAGCTACATTTAGACTGGGTAAACTCGTGACTTTAATGCCTTCCGAAACGGGCTATTCCAGTGTCTGTGACAGTGCATCTATTTTAGGCGATAGTCTTGTGCAAAACTTTTTATTTAACATTGCGAATGGGCAGGATGATTTGCCTACACACGCACGTGCTTCAGAGCAGCTAGAATTGTGCAAGGTGACTGCTGCAGTTTTCAGCTCAGTCCTCCTGGATAATAAAAACAAAATAATGCTGACGAGAAAGTCACGCCGTTATCTTCTGATGGATTCCCTTTGGGTGCCCGATTGAGACAGTTTAATTTTCACACCCAAATCAATTCGGTTTTAAGTTATAATTTAATTGTATTTCTTTTTATTATTATTATTTTGATGTTATTGGTCACCGGGCCTATTCTTTTGATTGGGAGATCAAGGAACTCTCTGGTGTCGCCGAAACGGCGATGTGCTGTGGGCTCTTTACGCACGGCACCTATGTCCCTTCCATCTTCAGTCAGACTCAAATCGGACCGAAATCAAGTAGCTGAGGTTAAACTGTCGTAAATACACGACCGAACTCGAGTAGCTGAGGTAAAATAGACGTAAATACTCGGGCGGATATCCGGGCACTCACATCCGGCAGCCTACTTACATTGGGTTGCTACAGGGCTGAGTAAACTGGTGACGGAAACGACTCCATCTTTGAAGCCGAAAAATTTGTTCAATTTTGGCTGAATTCACTAGCCTAGAATTTCCCATTGCAATGACTGGAGACGGGACTTATTCACTCTCTCCAGTTCTTATACTACCGCCATGATTCAAGCAAACTGTTCGACTTCCCACCCTCTCTCTAGTTGGCTCCCTAGCTTAGGGTAGCTGCCATGATGTCTTTCAGATCGGAAATGATTGTGCAAAGCAGCATGGATTCACACATTCACACACAACACATTCACTTTCCAGACAGGGAAAGGCTATGTAAATGAAGTCCACACTGCCGTTGTTTTGGGCAATATGAAGCAGAATAGCGGGCCAGATTAGTGGGGTGATGTTTTACACCACACTCACTTGCAATCTAATCTGTGAACCTTCCATCAGGTGTGGAACCTACCGGTATTGGGTCAAGTGGACATACATACAGTCATGGGGCAATGACCCCTAGCACCAAGTAGGAACATATTAGACAGAATAGCAGTAGAGATTACGTAGTTATATAAATTGTACAACACATTCACCTTTTATGGGAAACTGCCACGACCAAGTATTAAACAACTGTTTCTCAATGGAGGCAAGGTCATTGCTTGAGTTGTACTCTATTGCGTATAGTTTAATCCCAGCATTGCCCAATAGTCCTCATGCTTTTACATCCGATGAGAGAGAGAGAGACAGAGAGAGAGAGAAGGAGAGAGAGAGAGAGAGAGAGAGAGAGAGAGAGAGAGAGAGAGAGAGAGAGAGAAAGAGACTGCATGGCAGGTGGCACATTCTATCACATTCTTCCGCAGCTGACCTGAAGTCTTTCACACCCAGAGCATTCGCCTGGCTCAGCTAAGTCATGGCATTGCATGATGGGCACACACACACATAAACACACCCATCTCTCTCTCTCTCTCTCTCTCTCTCTCTCTCTCTCTCTCTCTCTCTCTCTCTCTCTCTCTCTCTCTCTCTCTCTCTCTCTCTCTCTCTCTCTCTCTCTCTCTCTCTCTCACACACACACACACACACACCACACACACACACACACACACACACACACACACACACACACACACACACAGACACTGACATGAAGCACACGCACACATGCATGCACGCACGCCCCCACGCACACACACACACAGACACTGACATGAACCATACGCACACATGCATGCACGCACGCCCCCACACACACACACACACGCACGCACACACGCGCACACACCCCCCCGTGGTCCTTGGAGAGTTGCTGGTGCTGACGTGCTTCAGGCCTACTCCGGTGTGGTGTCAGCTGTGTTCTATTTGGGCTGTCAGTCTGAGGGGCTCATGGCTGGACCTGCCAGGGCCTAAGGGACCGCTCCAGTTAATGACAGGAAAAATTCCCCTTTACGACGTGTGGTAGCCTGGGAGCTGCTTTAATACTAAAAATGCCCAAACGGAGATGAAAGACTGGCTTCACTGGCCCCCCGGGTATAACTTCTAGTGATGGGGTGCTTGTCATTTTATTGACTTGTGTTGTGTGAATAGAGGAAATGACAGTGTCTGGACTCACTTTTGTTCTCAACTACAGTAGGCTACTACTACAGTCTGCTCTCTGACAATTGCCTTTTAATAGAATGCAGGAGGCATCACCCCTGCCGGCACAGTGCAGAATAATTTACCAATCGTAGTGTGAAGGTTTTACATTAAGAGGAGAATAACTTACCAATCATAATGAGACAGCTTTAAACACACACATCGTCGGTGGGTGAAATTGCATATGTTTTCTGTCACTGCTTTGAAGCACTGACATGCTTTGCCACAAACTAATTTACAAGCCTTAATCCAAAAAGTGGAGGCACTTCAGAAATTGTGAATTTAAAAAGCCAGTTTTAAAACATTCAATCCATAGATGCGATGGGGAATTGTGCAAAGACAGAAACAGCTGTGAAAACCCAAGTAGCCCTAAGCAACATTGAAAATCCAAGCATGAACACAGCAGGGGGTTGCCAATAACTGAAACCATGACAGGACAGGTAACAACAGGGCTGGACTGGAATCAGGGAAAAGCCGGGCCACTTTTGGGCACCTACCAGACCATCACACAGCCCCCTTGGCTTTCTGATTTGATTTGAAATTGTATTCTATGATGCATATTGTGATTAGCTCCGTCCTCAGTCCGCTGTCTATATTACTGTAAAGATCCCTACTGAATTGAGGGGAGGTATCTAAGGTAGACAAACAAACTGACTAACTACTGGAAAACAACAGCATTGGCCCAGTGGTGTAGTCTACGTAGAACGCAGGTAGGCCTATACGGAGTATACCCACTTCTAAATTTTAGGGGCTTCAGTACACCCACTTCAAATGGATTGATCCATTGTTTAGAATAGCATAAATATATACAGTATACCCACTTCAAAAAATGCTGGAATATACAGTATACCCACTTCAAAAAAGTAGACTACGCCGCTGCATTGGCCCCTGAAGACTGTCTGCCCACTGGGAAAATGCACTTTATGACAGATTACCAGCCCAGCCCTGGATAACAAGAGAATCAGTTACCTGCCAGTAGGCCTATATAAAAAGAAAAAAACTGAATCAGATCCTGACATGAGCTATGGTGGTGATTATCAGTCAATTACTTTAAATTAGTAGAACTGCAATAAATTATAACTGTTGTGGAGAAAAAAAACATCATTCATTTGTCTATCCAAACCAAATGATTTCGAGTTATAGACTACTTTCAAGTAGGTCCTAAAAAGCCATTAGATATTCCCAAGGTAAAAAGTAGTCTATGTTTTGGATAAAAGGTTTTGGTAGGGCCTACATTGTATTTCAATGATATGTCTACTGTAGGTTACATGCTTTGCCTTACATTTAATTAGTCCAACATTGAAAGCCTGCAGTCACCAACGTAATTTTGTCTTATTTTAAAGAACTTCGAGCTGGGTATTTGGCTTCTCTAAAGTATAACCGAGGTGCTTACTACACACTGTATTTAGTGTCCTAATAGCCTGCTGAATAAAGAGCACAAAGATTCGTTCACTTTCACCTCACAACTATTAATTACAGAACACACACATTCAGAGATACCCACCTCTCCTGACACGAACACTGAGCTGTAATAAACAAGCAACCGCAGAAATATCCATCTACACGTCCCGGTGCCCATCCTGGAGTTCGCATTGCCCGCTCCTCAACACTTTACCCTCATAGCTTTCCAGTGTCTCTCCTTCGTACACTTCACAGACTGAGACCGCTTTCTTCAGACTGTAGGGTTCTAGGCGTCACTGCGGCTCGCCTCGACCAACACAACAGAGTGGCAAAAGATTCAGAGCGTCCCACTGAGGTGAACTAAGTTACTGAAAATGTTAAGAGTAAAGCTAGTAGGCTACTCCGTTCTCGGGTGCCATGAGAGCGCTTTCCCTCCGTCCATATATTCTCCTCAGTCGCGAGGAAGTGACAGCCAGAGATACAATTGAACCTTGCCTTGCGCTCGCGACGCGCTCGCTCTGCACTGGACCAGCAGCCCTCCCGCCTCCTTCAACTGTATACGTCTAACCAGGTCTAACCTACATGACAGGAATAAACGCTCTCAGAATACGTACGCTACCTCCTTGGCGCATATAGGGCAGTTCCAACGAAGTTTCAGCGTCTAACAATAAAATTGTAGACTAATAATTTATCACAGTCGGTGGCGATCTGATGCGCCCTCCAGCCGTCACTTCACTGTTCACAATACCCTGCTGCTGCGAAAGAGAAGACAAAGAGGCTGTCCTGACTTCGGTATAGTTTTCCCTTGCTAAATTACTGGGCACGTGAATGTGGATTATTAATGGCGTGTGTGTTACAGCACTGTCAGAGTTGTTAAAGGTTAAGGTGCGCCCAACAAAGATAATCAACTCAGCAACTATGTTCATTTAGATAAGATACGCACCTGCAAATACAACATTGCGTGACCCATCATAAGACAATTAGTTTACACCGCTTTCTTGACAAAAGCAAATACATGTCAGGGAAGGTATGATGACAGCATTCACCGACTTGTCAACAAGTTTGAGAGCGAGAAAATATAGGCCTAAGTCGTTCTATCAAGCAGTCGGCGAAGCATGCACCAACAACTCTCTCACGATTTTAACAACCAACTAGATTTTCCAGTGTTTCTTTGGTCTCCAAAAATACCCTCGAGCCTAAGCGAGGAGGATAAAGTCAGCTTTTCCTGACAAAAAGTCGCTATACTTGGTACCAAGGGAGACGGTGATTTGTATCTTTTTAATTCTGTTGATAAGTTGACGTTTTGATGCTTTGTATTGAAACAGCTGTGTATTTTTCCAAGTTGTAAATCTCGTTATTATCAGCCATCAAAGGATTTCCAGCACATGAGGGAGAGGCATTTCTATAATCGGCCCCCGAAAGGAGTGGCATGGTTACTTGGCACTTCACCCAAATGGTCCTTTTCAAAATGTCATGTTTTTTGACACTGGCATTGACTTGGACAGCTTGACACCCAAAGGTCATTCATGCCCCAACTCAAAGCAATTGACACTTTTGGCTCTTATACAGGTTTAGGCCTTACAAATGGCACGCTTGTGTAATGCGTAAACACCATGTCATCATGAACAAGTAGGCTACCCTATATTGAAAGATGAAAAAAATTAAATTATCATGATCCCGAACTCACCTTTCTTTGCAGCATACCAGGAATCTTCACTATACTATATAATAAAGTATGTTTGTATTCCTATTAGTCAAAGCAAAGCTACCCATGCTGCTACTGAGCTGGTAAGTTAAGTGCATAATTAGGGCCTGTCCTGATATGCTGAGATAGAACTTCCTTTGGAGTCTAGACGCGGAGATCAGCAAGGATAAAAGGGAGCAGGAAACTGCTGACAATCCTGACATGAAAGGCCTGAAGTTAATTAATGTGGAATACTTTGGAAAACTTGGATACTTTCCATTTTTATTGCTCACAGTAATAATTGTTTGCTTTTTCGCTTTAATGAGCCTTAAGCACAGAGTATCTCTCATGATACCCAACAAAGTATTGCCATTGGTCAGTTTGCCTGCTTTCTAGTTATAAGTCATAGTGGTAGCAGTGTTTAAAAATGACATAAAACAAATTGTACTTAAAATGCTTCATCTACCTAAATAATTATATAACTATGACGCCAACGGTCACCTTTTCCATGAATAGACACGGAATGTCTGACATAACTTAATAAATTGGAACACCACTGCCGATAGCACACCATGCAGCTTGTACAAAATTGCTCATTTATGCAAAATAAGAACGCTGAGCTCTCCTAAAATAGAGTACAATCTGCAGACAAAGTCTCCTTTAAATAGCTTTAATAGATTCCTGGAGATGTTAACCATTTTTCTGTATAACAAACGTATTAAGGATATGGGAATTGTAGTGGCCTGTCAACATGAACTGTGTTACTATGGAGAGAGAGAGGAGACATAAAAATACAATTATTCCATGACCGTTAACATGCTCTATACATGGACTGAATACTGTATGTTAACAGCTTTCACGCCACTACATATTTTGGGATGTATCCATCAACACAAGCTTGACAAGATAAAACTCGGAACGACAAGGCCACAGGCCGCTGATTTTTATTGGCTTTCAGCTTGGCCTCCACTCCAAACACGAGTCTCGCCTTTGTTTCCTGGCAGGTGATGGCCCATTTCAATTTGCCCAAATAATGGAATGAGTACAGGGATGGTGTGTAACTGCTTAGAAAAATCAGCCGCCTGGTGGAAAACATCCAGAGAAAACGGACCCAGAGCAGATTGATCGTGGACGCTATGCTACTGGCTCTCTCCATTCAGAATTACAAGTCATTAGGCTGTACCATTAACCTTCAGAGAGCGCTTCCAAGAGGTTGGGGACTAGAATTAAAATGACACAGCACAACAACAAATCACACCGAATAGGGGCTGGCAAGCAAGAGCTTCCTTGCCAAGTGTGCATTCTGCATAGTGACTGGAGCAGAATAAGAGACAGCAAATGAATTCAAAGCTGTTTACTGTGATGACCCACAACTGCAGTCCCCCCATTACAGTAATGTTCCAGAGTACCATAGTCCAGTGGTTCCCAACCTATGGGTCGGGACCCCCCTTATGGGTCGCCAAAGATCCACAGGGGGTCGCGGAGCCCTCTTGATTTCAAGGGGTTTCGTTTTAAATATATATAGCCCATGTTGAATAAAAGACAAAGCATTGAACTAATAAATGCATAGAAGCAACAAATTGTAAGTGCTACATTAAACATTTATTCTATATTTGACCAAAGACGAATTGAGGAATAAAATAACTAAAATTAGTTTTCGCAGGAAACAGAGGGCATCTTGTGACTCCGTCTCGTGAGGGCGCTCGCGTGGTTGGGTCACCAAAGCTTACAATAGTAAAAACATGGGTCCCTTAAGAAAAAGGTTGGGAACCACTGCCATAGTCCATCAGACTGCCAGGGGCACTCTCTCTATTGCCACAGGGTTGCACCAGCCCCTGAAGATGTGAAAAAATGACAGTTCTCTCCACAGCCAATCGCCAGGGGAGTTGTGGAGACCAATGGACCAATGACATTCGTTTGTAAGGCAGAGCCTAGTCTTTTTTACAATGCCTGTTGCATTACAGTGTTACAAGTGTTCCTTGACTGTAGTCCAAGAGATGGGTCCATTTCAACTCGAACAAAAGAAAAAAAAAAGAAACGGGGAGAGAGATTTCCTTCTTAGATTTCCTTCTTGATTCCTGGGAATCGCTTGAGGAGCGAGTTGGCTTGATTAGGGGAGAGGCGTCCTCCTTGAGTGGCATGCTGGGCTGCTTTTAGCTTGGCATCCCTCTGAAACAGGTCAAAACAGCAACAGTTAATTTGGGCATTTACAAGTGCAGATGCATACATTCTTCCAGTCATATCCGGAACTCAGCAGGAGTACATGTAAAAAGGTAGGGGATTAGGAAAGATATGTTGCAACATACCAGTGGGCTATAATAATCACCACTAAAAACAAACACACACGCGCACACAAACACACACATACACACACACACAATAAATACATGCACAGATGGACTGAGAGTCAAAACACACCAACACACGATGGACAGATAGACTGTCAAACACACACACACACACACACACACACACACACACACACACACACACACACACACACACACACACACACACACACACACACACACACACACAGCTTGGCTATTTTTATAACCAAACAAGATGTCTGCAAAACATGACGTGACAGATGTGCTATCAAAGGAATGCAATGGCAGTCAGTCAGTCAGTCAGGGCGTTCTGTGTTTAGGCAGTTTAACCCAGGAAGGGAGCCCAAGCAAAACACTCACTCACACACTCACACACACACACACACACACACACACACACACACACACACACACACACACACACACAGTGGTCACAAAGGGGGGCTCTGGAAGGAGCGCGGGAATGGCGGAAAAGAAAAGCATAACACACACATGGAGAAGACCCAACAGGAAACAGCATGGGCAAAGAGGGCAGAGCATGTTTTAGTATGATTGCTTCCTGGGCAGAAAATTACCGCGGTCCAAGCAGAGCCATTTAACCCTGGTCCACACCCCCCCCCCCACACACACACAACTCTGTAAGGAAGTCAGGGAGGAAAAAGGGAAAAATATACAATGTCTGCACTAATATAGACAATTACTGTGGTTGATGCGGTAAAAAGCATTTACACCCATATCCACTGCCCCCGACAAAGCCTTGTGTGGAAGTCCGTGAGGAAGGGGGGAAAAATAACACTTAATTCTACACTAATTTAGTGGCCAATCAGTCAGGGAGGGGCTACACAAACAGCTTCCTGCTTACAGTATGTGTGTGTGTGTGTGTGTGTGTGTGTGTGTGTGTGTGTGTGTGTGTGTGTGTGTGTGTGTGTGTGTGTGTGTGTGTGTGTGTGTGTGTGTGTGTGTACCCAAATCTGTGTTTCTGAGTTTGTTTGTAGAGCTGCAGCGCTTCATTTCATATGTACTCCCATTAAAGATGTGTGTGTGCGTGTGCGTGTGTTGAAGTGTACATGTATAACTGTACCTGAGCTTTCTCCACGCATGTGTAGAATTTGCTGATCTCACCGGAGCAGAGGGTGTTGTTGAACTCATTTTTCTTCCAACAAGCCATTAGTATTGACATCTCTGTGATGCAAGTGGCCTCTATGAAAATAGCACACACCTTAGTAAAGAACCTGTAGGCATTTCACTTTCCACAATCAGGAAAGGACTGAAAATACAAACTAATACAGTCTACAGAAAATCCATATCTTGTGAGTTGTGACATTTTTAAATTAAATTAAGGGGGAAAATCCAGCATAAAATCCGAAGACAAGTAGGCTAGTGGACGATAAGATAAAGGAGGGTGCTGTGTTCCATTCCAAGTCATCCAACTAGCATATCTCTAACATGTTTTATATACACAATTTAAATTGTGTTAATCTTTTATACATTTCTACAACTTGGACTCATATATTCTAACGGCACCGGTCCGGGTGTAATACACGTAGCCCAATGCTATGAGCGAACTTTGTTCAAAGGTTGCGACGGCACCTCTGCTGTAAAACAATTATGTAGTAACCTATCAGGTAGATTAAACAACGATACATAATAGCTTTCAACGGTTTATGATATAAAACAGCTCTTACCCCCTTTTCGCATTTTGCGATTTGCTACTTCGTCCTTGAGGACGAGAGGCTTGTTTGGCTTGAGGACAGGCTTGCCATTCTCTCGACTCAACAACCGAGCGAGCTTCTCGCTGACATCGGTGACACTTTTGGACGCCATTATTTCGATAAAGTTGCAGAATTATACAAAAGTAGATGTTTTAAAACCTCTCCGCAACTCACTTCATATAGTGTCAAACAACAGTAACATGTTTCCTAACACACGCAGGGCGCCGCCATTTTCTGTCCCGTAAAGAAGAAGCGCCACTGTCGTAAATGAAAGTGGTTGCTATAGGAACAAGAATACGACGTCGCAAATAAACAGTTCAGGCTTTCTCAGAAGAAATTCCATTCTCACCAGACCACACATCATGGTAGGCAACACAAAAACATGGCATAATTAAATACCGTGATAGGTACCATTCACTGATGCCAATATCAACTCTTATGTTGTATATTTAATTCGAGCATTGAGGCTACCACAGATTGTATAGGAAGATTCTAAAGGGGCTGTGAGGCTACATTGTTTTTTTTGTGCAATTCCAGTAGGCCCCCTATGTCCATTGGAATTAGCCTGATAATAAGCCCTGCTCTTTATTTGGCTTAGAACTAAGCTATTGTATTTTGAATAGTTAATTCAGTGTGTTTCTTTTTGTTTGTTTGTGCAAATTAAGGGAGTTTGGAGGAAACACTTTTTTTAGACAGTAAAGAATGTTCCTTTCTGTTTTTTAAGTAGGCCTATATGCAGCATAAAATATGATACTCTTTACACCAGACATTCCATTGGCTGAACTGAATGAGTCACAGGCAGACAAGGCAGCTAGACATCACACACTTCGTCTTCAGGTGATATCTCTTCCATGCAGGCACTGGTGCTAACTCTGTTTTGTCTCAGGATAGTCAGCCTCATGTCTTGATCTGAACACAGGACTGGATAACAATCTGAATACAATAACAGTTTCAATGTTTTAAAGGCAAAACTGTGGAAGTGGTCACGCTGGTGGAAGTTTGCAATTCAGACAGGTT
>NC_085880.1:33115265-33122765 GCF_034702125.1 Engraulis encrasicolus
TCTGCAAACCACTATTCAGACTGGCATCATGCAAAGGTGTATTTAATTCATGCCAGTGCATTTTGCGTTGAGGTGCGATGCAAGTAACGTTGTCGTCCTCAACACTGTTGGAAAGTACTGCTGTCATATGAAGAGGTTTGCACAGTTTTCCCACTGTGTCTAGATCGAATTTCTGTTGCTAAACTCAAAAATGCTCTGCTGTACCCTGACCAGAACCATGCCTAACCCTAACCTGTTAACAAAGCAACATTTCTTCCACTTTACTTTTGCCAAGAACAGAGAAACAAGTAAGGGAATGCCAAAATTATGGCGAGATTGTGCCCTGACCAAAACCTTGCCTAACTTGCCACAGGGAGTTGTGGAGCACGTTAACATGGAAAATCGTGATGCACAAATGTGATAGACGCTTCAAGTCGGCATTTTACCTCTGTGGTGACTTCATGTCTTTCCCTACGCCTGCCTCTGTTGAGGGGATACAGTTTTATTTGAGGTCTCATATCCTTTAAATGACATGCTATTCCTATCATAGCTGATTGCACTCTGTAAGTGGTCTGATGTCTTTCCTTACGTGTGGTCCTCTATTGGGGGTAGGGGTTACTGTTGCATTAAAGGCAAGACACCGCAACCTACTGTATAAACTACCTGATTGCTGTGTGAAGCCTGATTGGTCTCTTAGGCTTATGGTTGCTTATTTTTTCAGGCGTAGGCCTACGGTTACATTCAAAGCCACCACCACTGGCAAATTACCTGATTGCTCTCTGTGGCCTTATTGGTCTCTGCGGCTTGTGGCTGCTTATTTCTCAGGAGTACGATTGCATGCAAGGCTCTGTGCAAAGTAAACTGCCTCCATTCCTGCTAGTGTCTGTCTGGTCCTGCTCGGGTATCCAATCAATGTCAGGCAGTTATGGTACACTGAATTTTTCTTTTTGATTTCAATGGATATATTTGCAATATAATAACTTTAATTTCTTTGTTTATTTTGTCTATACTTGGTAGGAGCAAGACTCATTTGAGCCACATGCAAGTGACTGCAAAACGCCACGTCTGTCAGCCGAAAATTGCTTCGCTTTGCTTTGCTTTTTTGAGTGTTTGCATGTGACTTAGTAGGTCTCTTGACCTTTTCTTGCATGCGTATTGGCACACGTGAGTGTGCATTGTCCTGCTGCAGCAACCAATGTAGCCTACACGTAACGTTCTTCATCTGTGGGGGATACGGTTGCTTTAGAGACTGAGTGATCTGTAAACTACCTGCATTCCTGTCAGCTTCCTGGTGGCATCCAGCGTGACTGTGTCTACCCTCGGGGTAGGATTGCGCTGGAGGCACTGCAGGCACACTATGAAAACTACCTGCATTCCTTTACCCTGATTACTGATCTGTATTGACTTTTCCCTAACCGTGACTGACACTTGTTGGCAGTTATTAATGAAGCAATGACCAAACCTGTTTTATAGCCCTTAAAAAGATTTTGTAGAGTGCTTTGGATCCCTCATCCATTGTATTTTTCCCATAGCTTCATACTCCATACTTTCTGTCCTGGGGGAAGTTTATATTGAATGGGGGGCCCTTTCAGATGGCTGTCAGTCACCCTGCCTGTGGGCTATGGTTGCGTTGGGGGTTCACCATGCACCATGTCTGCAGCGTCATCCAGAGTGTGACTGGCACATGTTGGCAGTTATTAATGATATGCGTACAATAATTACGTCTATTAATTATAGCACTCAAACAGATTTTGGATGCTTTGCTTTGGATCCTTCATCAATACTGTTTTTCCCAATAGCTACATACTCCATACCTTCTGTCCTGGTTGGTGGGAAGCTAGAGAGGGCTAAGGGGTCAGTTTTCCCAGGCCCAAGGAAAGAGGAGGCCCAGAATTGGGTTTTATTACATTGTACATACAGTAGGTACTATGTACAAATGGGGGTCCCTTTCAGATGCCTTTGTCCTGGGCCCATCAAAAGCTGTACTGCCGAGGGGTTATGGTTGCAATGGAGGCAGGCACTCCATGCAAACTAGCTGCATTCCGACTGATAGCTGCTGGGCCTGCCGTGGCATCCAGAGTGTGCCTCTGCTTGTTCGTAGCTGGGGGTGTAACAGGTCGGCAGGTACACAATACTGTAGCAACACCGAAAGAGACACAGCAGCAGCAGCGGTAAGGCAGCCTATGAGGGCCAGTGTTGCCAGATTGGGCTGTTTCCTGCCAAATCCGTGCTTAGGATGGCTGTCTGCGGGTAAAAACAGACATTTGGCAGATTTTTTTTATAGATGTATGGCCACAGGAATCAATACATTTTGGTTCAAATTGGGCAGGATTTAGTGCCTCCAAGCGGTTTTTGGACATGCTTGGGCTGGAAACTATGAGACACATCTGGCAACCCTGATGAGGGTGTGTGTGGTGGTGTTGGTGGTGCATGTGGTAGTGCAAAACTCAACCCCTTGGGCAATAACAGTGTAGGCGGAGGCAAAACAAAAAAAGCATGTGTAGACAAATTTGAACAGCCGTCATTTATATTTTTGTCGTGCTTGCACAGATGGCAATGGAAATGAATCTCTCAACCTGACCGAGGGAGTGACACACACTCGCAGTATGTTATATGCTGACAGTTTTCTCTTTTTTTCAATTTGCAAGTGTCATCTGTGCAGGCATGCAGATAATATCTTGGAACATTAATAACAAACAACGGCACAGGGAGATGGATGTGCTGGGAGGGTAGGGCGTGTTTATTAAGTGTACCTCTACATGAATGACTTATTAAAAAGAACAGACAGTCTCTCTCTCTCTCTCTCTCTCTCTCTCTCTCTCTCTCTCTCTCTCTCTCTCTCTCTCTCTCTCTCTCTCTCTCTCTCTCTCTTTCTCTCTCTTTCTCTGCCTGCTTGTCTGTGTGAGACAGGAGAATAAAAGGGAGAGAGAGAGAGAGAGTGGTGTGAGAGAGAGAGAGTGTGTGTGTGTGTGTGTGTGTGTGTGTGTGTGTGTGTGTGTGTGTGTGTGTGTGTGTGTGTGTGTGTGTGTGTGTGTGTGTGTGTGTGTGTGTGTGTGTGTGTGTGTGTGTGTGCGCAGAGCACATAGATGGACACCTAACAATTCTAAAAAAAACAAAAGCTTGCCCTTTCCTGAACTTTGAACTTTCTGAAGCCAAGTGCTTAAACAAGTGTGGCTTAAAGGCACCACTGTTCAGCATCCTTTGCCAGGGCTTGCAGTTCAGCTCTTTATTTTCAAGGTGCCACCAGTAAATCACAGTCTGACACATTGTTGTTGTTTTTTCCAACATGCCTTTCAGGACCTTTTGATTAAGTAAGCATAGGTGGATGGAAGCCAGAATTAAATGTCTCACTCTGAATTTAATTTGTTCAGTCATGCCCATTTTCATCTCGTGAAACATTGTATGAGTGGTTTTGAAAGGAGCTGCCCTATAAAATTAACTTCACGTGACTTGACTGTAAACGGCACATATGACACGCAACAACGTCTTGCATGGTAGAACAGGCAAAAAAACACTCTCATTTACAAAAAGTACAAATAAAAAGTCTCAATTGGAATACCCTCATCATGTTACTGTAAACCTTTTAAACACATTTCAGTAGTCACACCTTCAGAGAGTCAAAAGTTTTCCTTAGTTTTCTCCATCCAAAGAGCACCTCAACCAAACATTTTCTGAGAGCAAGAAGTGTTCTTGAACAACCATTTTGGGAATGCACCTTGCATTGTAAGCTCACAATTTGCATTGTATGCCCTCTGAAGTTTTTTTGAAGAGCCTACAGACAGTTGACTCAACTCAAACTTAGATTTTTCTGATGTACTGGCAAAGGCTCCTTTGTGGAATTAACCTCATCTCCCACCAGTACTCCGGCTGAGCAGTGATACAGAAGAATAACTCTACTGTTGTCGAATTTTTGTGGTTAAGTCTGTTTTGGCAAAGCGTTCCACGGTTGAAGTGGCGTGCACCAAGAGGCTAGAGGACGTTGTGTTTTTAAACTCTTTGACCTTGCTAATGTACTGACGCGGCCCTGTCGATTCCCACCGCTGCTCCTCTCTCAGGTGATGTGTCTGTGTGTTTGGCAGGTGCAGCCGGGTTTCAGTCAGAGGATCAGTCAGACCTCTACGGAGGGCAAAACAAAGACCAGGAGCTTTAGAAGGCATCAGGACGCTTTCATCGCTCCCTGTTTGACCAGAATTCACCTACAAAGACTCGTCGCCAAAAGGCTTGTCTTTATGATAACTCAACTTTTTACCCCGCTGCGTGTGGTGTTTGTCCAGG
This sequence comes from Engraulis encrasicolus, assembly GCF_034702125.1. NCBI lineage: Eukaryota > Metazoa > Chordata > Actinopteri > Clupeiformes > Engraulidae > Engraulis > Engraulis encrasicolus. The sequence goes on from NC_085880.1 coordinate 33,119,520, forward strand.
GCCCTCTCAAAATCGTTTGCTTTTGTTTCATTAGAAAAAGGGAGAGTTTGTGGTTGCCTATTATGTGGTGAAGTCAGCTGGGCTTGTTTGCTTATGGGAGCTTGTGTTCTTTACACGCATACCAGCCAGAGTGGAGGTCAGTGGCCCTCAGTCTCTCACACTACCCATTGTTCTACGGGCCGTGTGTGTGTGTGTGTGTGTGTGTGTGTGTGTGTGTGTGTGTGTGTGTGTGTGTGTGTGTGTGTGTGTGTGTGTGTGTGTGTGTGTGTGTGTGTGTGTGTGTGTCTGTCTGTGTCTGTGTCTGTGTCTGTGTGTATGTGTGTGTGTAACACTGACCGGTTAAGAACCCCCCCCCCCCCCCCCCTCCGCCTTGTCTTTTTTGCAGATCTCTTTAGGCTTTTGTATAGCATGCAGCTTGGTGTTGATTGGAGGCTCCTATAGTAAACTCTTTAATACTAATGGGAACACTCACATCTGCTGTTGTGTCATTTTTGTGGAAAGTAACCGACCGGGGCAGATGGGGCAACAAATAAGTCACTGACAACAGCAACACCTATGGAGACACACATCAGCAAACAACAGCAACAAACAAACCAATTATTGTCTACCATTATAATGTCTACATTCTTTTTTTATATTGATCTATCTTCTGTTTACATGTTAAATGTTGAATGTTAAATGTTAAATGTTCATTTGTACTGTATTTATTATTGACCACTTCACATCACCACTTCACCACTTCACATCACTGTTACCTGTCCTGTCTTGCACTTTATGTCAGTCTGTAAAATGTCAGTCCTGTCTATGTCCTGGCATGGTTTTCTTGTATGACTTGTGCATATGAAGAAAGTGACAGCTGACTTGACTTGACTTGACTTGAAAAATGAGTCATCAATAAATCTGTGAAGATTCTCACTCTATCAGGTCATGGTACTGACTGAACTGGACTGGGCCTTCATATTCTGGATTCCTAATAAAAGTCCAGTGGCTTACAGCTTAGCTCTGCTGATGCCAAACAGATAAGGACAGATAACAGTACCGGTTACCGTGTGAACGTGCATGCATATGCCCTAGCTGTTTTGGAATGCCAGCCTGACTCTGTGTGACTCTACCGGCACGCTAACTCTTAATCAGTTGATCCCTGTTCTTTGTTTGCACAAGAGAGTGAGGAGAGAGAGAGAGAGAGAGAGAGAGAGAGAGAGAGAGAGAGAGAGAGAGAGAGAGAGAGAGAGAGAGAGAGAGAGAGAGAGAGAGGGGGGCCTACGGATACCTTGGCCCAGAGTAATAGAGGGATCTATTGATGTTTATATTTAGACACAGTTTAATTATTATCCTCCAGTAGGCTACCTTGCTCAACTCAATCTGCGTACTGTGCTCGTGACAAAAAGGGTTTGCAGCCGTGATTGGCTTCTTCTGTTACAGCAGTCACGGCAGTGAGACACAAAAGGGAGAGGATGTCCCAGACCCTCATTAAACTGTAATTAAGTTTGCGTTTGGAAATAGATCTCATTTCTATTCTGCTGAGGTTCCTGGAAGCCGCATTGGCGCAGGAGGCAGGGGGCGCTTGAGCCAGGTCTAGACTTTGGGCCTGCCAAGAACGCCATGAAACCCAAGATGCTAATGAGATTTGTATCTGCTATTCATAATGCTTGTTCATAATTAATATCATTATGATGCATCACGCGACATACACAATTGCAATTCACATTTGTTAACTAGGCCTACACCACCACACTACTTGATATCATACATTATGCATTGCCTATTATAAGGCATCAGACTACAATATAATACAATACAATAAAACATATGGCACACAAATTGCAATGCACTACATTTTACACTACATTGTTATAATGGAGTTGCACTGTATTTAGCAATCATTTTTATACCATAGCAGCTGAAGATTCAGACAGGCACCCTCCGTTGACGGTTAACAGATGGTGTGTCTAACAGAATTTGGATTGTATTTTCAAGTGTTACAATTATACATGTGTTCCAATTGGCAGACGAAACCACTTCAACTGCCGAAGTTAAAAATTCTGAACTTTTGGCAGAGGCAACAGATTACTACGTCACATCTCTGAAAATCCTGCGATCCTGCTTGGTTCGGCAGCATGGCGGTCTGGGAGCAGGGCGAATCTGAAGGTCCTCTAGACCATCGTGTGAGCTCGACGGGTTGCGTCAGAGTCAAGGTACTAGCAGGTTTTCAAGACAGTGGACCTATTGAACTAATGTTCGATTTTGCTATGCTGTGCTAAAGTCTGCTGCATACCCTTCCACCAGTGGTGTGTTTTGAACAGTGTCGATGCCAACATGAGCAACATGAAAGCAAGTGGCTGAGAGGCATTTGTGCTGATACAGATGAACAGCAACATGACGCCACTCGCCTGCCTTTATTATGATTTATTAAACAGTGGTGGTGTTGTCAAAACTTGGAGCTGGCGTGCGTGCGTGCGTGCGTGCGTGCGTGCGTGCGTGCGTGCGTTGTGTCCTCACGTTTGTATGTTTGTGTGTGTGCTCAAAGAAATTACATCATTCTCTGCAGTGAAAACATTAACCCTGTAAATACTGAACTATATTTGTTAGAATCATAGGAAAAGCTATTTCCCAACTGAACTAAATGGGGATATTTGTCTTATATTATTGATGTATAATGCCCTTCTATTCTATTCTATTCTATTCTATTCTATTCTATTCTATTCCATTCTAGTTGAATCTATTTTTACTTATTTCATGACTCAGGTCTATCCATGTGTGAAAATCAGATGCATGTAACAACTCAGAGCAGCAGAGCGAAACTAATTGGAACAATAACATGAATATGAATATCCACTGTGAATATCAATAAACCAGGCACACGCACACACACACACGCACACGCACACGCACACGCACACGCACACGCACACGCACACGCACACGCACACACACAAACATGCACAAACGCTCACACACACATACACACACAAAGAGAGCCGGTCTCCTTATGTGCTTTGCCTCAAGGTCACTCTCCCTCTGATTCTTTTGTTGACGTTGTCTCTGCCTCCTGTTCATAATGACAAGCTCTCCTCTCCGCATAATAATACTCACAACATAATACTTGAGCCAAACAATGAACCACCAAGGCCCTTTTTGTCCTCTTGAATAAGAAGCTTTCAATTAATGAGTTAGTATAACAAGTTCAAACAAGTTAAGTATTTTAAGCCCCAAAGAAGGCCTACTACACTGAGACTGAAACATGTT
>NC_085880.1:33127765-33130265 GCF_034702125.1 Engraulis encrasicolus
CCACACAGAATATCTTTGGGTCACTATGGTATTGTTGAGCTCTGTAATTTATTGGCCAACATAATGACTTTAGAAATCTCCCTCACTCCACAGAGCATACTGAAGAGAGGAGAAGAGAGGAGAGGAGAAGAGAAGAAAGGAGAAGAGAAGTCAGCTGAGTGATTTGAAGACAGCTCTGCCCTGCCTACCCTGTCTGCCTAACAAGAGCACTGGTCACAGTCTGCGACCTTATTGTCACCAAAGGTCATCCGTGCCATTACAGAAAGCCATCCTGGTCGCATGAGAAGAGGCAATGGAGAACCAATTTTCTATCAGCCTTGTTTGGTCGGTGGATGTCCTGTTTTGTCTGAGAGAGAGAGAGAGAGAGAGAGAGAGAGAGAGAGAGGTGATTGAGAAGGCGATTAAAAGGAAAAATGCTAGAAGCGTGAGAAACCAGAAGGAAAGTTTGATACCAGGTTGTTAAACTTTATATTGTGGTTAAGATAGGCTACAGTTAGGCTACGTGTTTGGCATTGCTTCAAAAACCACATCTCAGAAGAAGTTGGGGAGAGTGATTGAAGATCATTTTTTGGAATGCTCTGTTTTAATATGTGATAGGCCTATTATTCAGGATGTATTTCTATTTCAGAAATGTCAATAATAATTATTATAATAATAATAATCATCATAATCATAATAATAATAACTCTATTTGTTTGGCACAGTTCATACAAGACATGCGGCTCAATGTGCTTAACAATTAGAATAACAGCAATAGTGACATTTTAATCATCAAAAAAATCAGTCTGAATTGATGGTGAGAAAAGACACCAAATTGCATCTTTGTGGTAATCGTGTTTATGCTGACACCTACTGGCCATAAATCAAACGGCAACCTATTTGTTCACCTCATGACTAGTTATGACTAATGACTAATTTAAATTCAGTAACCAAAATATGTGCTGTTATTACACCCCACGGTGTTCGATATAAATATTCATGATCCTCTGTATTTGGTGTTGAATCAGTCACAGCTGTCTGTCTTAGTCACTTAAATATTCTATCCCCTGTGAATAGAAATGGCGCTTTAGATATGAAATGCGGTGAAATTAATCATGCGGATATGTATATCTTTGAAAGTCGAGGAATCAGGAGCAAGGTCTCTTCGGGACAGTGTGCTTCCACTTTGGGGTGATAATGTGAAGCATTGTTCACTGCTGCCCTCTGCTGGTCTAGAATGGGGCTCTTCCTCCAAGGCCGCCTCATTTGGGAGTATAATAAGCAGGCTTGTCTTTTGCATGGCGTTTGGTTTCAAGTGTATTTTTAGAATAGTCCTGTGTAAAGCGATCACATAGGCCTACAGCACAAACAGTTTGACATGTTTTGATAGAGCTGGGAGTTGGGGAGTGGGGATTAGGTTGGGTGGATTGACAAGAGAGATTGTAATCCTGAATGACTGCTACTTTAGGTGCAATATGGTCTCTAGAGAGACATACTATATACATATTACATCACCACACAGTATCAGTATGGATCTCTCAGGTACGTTTGGTTGCAGGCGTGTCTGTATGACATACGCACTGACACACACAATTTACATGTGCTTGCTTTACAGCAATACAGTTCCCTCAGCCCCCAGCCAGAGCACACACACACACACACACACACACACACACACACACACACACACACACACACACACACACACACACACACACACACACACACACACACACACACACACACACACACACACACACACACACACACACACACAGAGGGAGGGAATCATCTATTCCATTGTACTGAAACAGCAGTAGCCTGTCAGGAGCCGTGTGGCGTTCAGATACCCGGAGGTAAGAAGACTAATGAGATCGGCATGAAATTGTTATAAAATGGCAGCTCGGGTAATGACTTGGAGAGTTGGGCTCTGTGGAGGTGGGGATGGTCCTACGTACACAATACGCCCCAGGAGATGGAGAGAGAGAGAGAGAGAGAGAGAGAGAGAGAGAGAGAGAGAGAGAGAATGAATAACAAAAGAAAGAAAGAGCGGAGAGTGGTGATTGAAAGACAGAGTCTAGTAGGAGGGAAAGAAAGAAAGAAAGAAAGATAAAGCGTGACAGGAAGAAAGACAGAAAGAAAGCGTGACAGAATTAAAGAGTGCAGGTAAGAAGGAGTGGTGACGGGAAGAACAGAGTGGAGAAGGAGAGGAAGGAGGGAGTGAGGAAGAGAGAGAGTGTATCTCTGGTGCACCACTCTGCCCTGTAGCCTGCAGGCTAATTGACAATTGATAAGCTTTGAGGAGATTTAGGGTTTAGAGTGTATTAGGGAGAGAGAGAGAGAGAGAGAGAGAGAGAGAGAGAGAGAGAGAGAGAGAGAGAGAGAGAGAGAGAGAGGCAGAGGAAGAGGAAGAGAGAGAATTAGGGGATGAGGGAGGGAAGGGGGAGGAAGACAACAGCCTGCACTGGAGGGGGAGGGGAAATGTGATGTGATGTGATGGAGAGACATGCGGTTTGAAAAT
>NC_085880.1:33155265-33157765 GCF_034702125.1 Engraulis encrasicolus
TAAAAAAATGCTCCAATATACAGTATACCCACCTTAAAAAAGTAGACTACACCACTGCTTACCGTAAGACATGCTGTGTGCCATCTGTTCTGTGTTCGATGGGCTAAAGTCATTACATTAATGAACATATTACAGTAGATTACTGTTAGACATCATGTGTGTCGTCTGTCCTTTCTTCTATGGGCTGCAGTAATGACATTAGTGCATATTAGTATGTAAGACACAATGTGTGACTCACCTAGCCATTGGCATGTTCTGTCCTTGAAGGATTTGCACATAATATAGCTCCAGCATCACCACATGATTGACATACTAGGGCAGTCATGGGTGAGCGGTTAGGGCGTCAGACTTATATCCCAGAGGTTGCCGGTTCGACTCCCGACCCGCCAGGTTGGTGGGGGGAGTAATCAACCAGTGCTCTCCCCCATCCTCCTCCATGACTGAGGTACCCTGAGCATGGTACCGTCCCACCGCACTGCTCCCCATGGGGCGCCACTGAGGGCTGCCCCCTTGCACGGGTGAGGCATAAATGCAATTTCGTTGTGTGCAGTGTGCAGTGTTCACTTGTGTGCTGTGGAGTGCTGTGTCACAATGACAATGGGAGTTGGAGTTTCCCAATGGGCTTTCACTTTTTACTATTATATACAGTGTAAGAGTAGATGTCAACGGCTGCCCTCTATGTTGTGTTGCGTATAAACCGTACTGGTGTTGTGCTGTATCCAGTCATGGCACTGAGAAGGATACAGCTGAGAGGGAACGGTGCTTAGTTGCCATGGGGAGGCATTAGTCCATTTTATTTTTTTACAGTTTTTCTCGATTGCCTACACACAATTTTCGGAATCGGTCCTCGAATTCTCAAAACTCTACACACAAATCTCCAAACCTCACACACAACGGGCCAAACTCTTCACTACCTCTGAAAAATGCACATCTTGTCTCAAAACAATGTACCCTCTTCTAAAAACCTCATTTTGTCGTCAAATGACACACACAGACAGTCACTACAATACACATTTGCAGACCCATTAAAACACTGTTGGGCACAGGGTAAAACTAATTTCTCCCAGTAACTTGGGCTTTTTTTCTGGATTACATGGATACTGTGACATAAGTTGAAAAAACTTCATTCCCACAACACACAAACAGAAACAGAAAGATTTTTATGTCTTTTTCACAAAAACAACACAAAGATAAACCCCACTGCCTATTTGGCAGTACAAAAAACATTACTGTATAGCCTATTGCAATGAAAAAAAAAAACCACACACTCACATCTACTCTGCTTCATCCTGCCTTCTATTGTGGTCTGGCCACAGGACCTCATCCACATCACATGCAATAGTTTCCCTGGCCAGGCAACGAGGGAAATACTGTCTTGCATGGCGCATCCACCCAGAGAAGGCATCAACAGCAATATCGCCACATGCCTCCTCCATTGAGTACACAGATGTGTGGCAAAAAATATATATTTTACATATTTTTCTGACATTTAAAAAACCCCCACTAATTTATTGGAAAATATTGGGTAACCACATGAAAGTGATCTCTTGTATAACAGATTTTGGAGTTCAAAAACGGAAAAAATGTGTTTTCACACTGCATCCACTCATGTTTTCATCAATATCACATGCAATGTGTGTCCTTATGGGGTGATGATTTCAGATTGTAAACCGGTATGAAGAGAGTTTGCCCATGTGATGAGGAAGTGAACATAGTATGGCAGTTGATTGTAGTGTTGTGAATGACAGTGTGTTCCATGAGAAACCCAGTGTTTTTCTTTATGAAAATTGAGTGTAATCCAGAGAATTGTGTGTAATGGTGTGAAAAGAGTGTGTTTTAAAACTGGAATTTGAGTGTTAAGTAGGAATTGTGTTTAGTGTTCAGTGACATTGGTTAGGGGAGTTGGGAAATGGGTGAGATGTTCCGAGAATTGTGTGTGAAATACCAGAACTTGTGTGGAGAAAAACTGTAATACAGTACTAAGGGGGGCGTTGGGAGGCTGAGATTGAGGTCTAGGGGATGTTGGGAGGCTTATGATGGGATCCAGGGGGCATTAATGAAAATAAGGTTGAGAAGCACTGGTACAGAGGATAATAGCGCCATGTTTCAGTACATAAGGAATGTAATGACGATAGCGCACATACAGTACTGTATGCGCACCATGCGTGACTGACTATTAGCCTCGCTGTATTTCTAGTGTGTCCTAACCTTGTCTTTCTCTTCCACGTCTCTGGGGGACGCTGCTCTGACTTTGCTGTGTTTTCTTTTCTGTGCCTCAGATGAGTCCATGCAGAAGTGTTTCGGCGAGGGCACGGGGAGCGTGTACAAGGACGTGTTGGCATGGCTGCAGTCTAACAACACACAGCTGCAGCTGGCAGGGGCTCTAGCCATCGCCAACTTTGCCAGGAACGGTGAGGAGAGTCAGTTTGTGTGTGTGTGTGTGTGTGTGTGTGTGTGTGTGTGTGTGTGTGTGTGTGTGTGTGTGTGCGTGTGCGTGTGT
>NC_085880.1:33162765-33167765 GCF_034702125.1 Engraulis encrasicolus
GGTTAAAACACTCTCCACAAAAGCACTGTAAAACATCCTGGCTTGTGTGTGTGTGTCGTGTGTGTGTGTGTGTGTCGTGTCATGTGGTGTGTGTGTGTGTGTGTGTGTGTGTGTGTGTGTGTGTGTGTGTGTGTGTGTGTGTGTGTGTGTGTGTGTTTAACCCTCTCTTATCCCCCCTCTGTAGCCAGTAATAAGGTGCGAATGCTGGAGGATGGGGTGACGGTGCGCATCCAGACACTGCTGAGGTCGGACATGCCCCCCGTGCAGTTCAAACTGCTGGGCACTCTACGCATGATGGTGGATGGGCAAGGTAATCTCTCTCTCTATTATTTATTTTTATTTTATTTGTAGTTTATTTAGCAGGGACAATGCAGTGCACATTGTTACAAACATGACATGGCAGAGCCATGACACAACTTGCAGATGTGAATACATGGAAGGTTTATAGCTAGATAGCTAATTTGCAACCTTACTTTGGCATTATTACATTACACGAAGCCAGTGCTTCCCAAACTGTGGGCACTACAGGGGTGTCACAGAAAGAAGGGACTTTTCATGAAAACAGGTAAAACACATGGTTAATAATACTTACCATAATTCCATGAATTGGTTTGTAACTTAAATTCTCACTTATGTGGCTAATACATGTATTTACTTTTCTTGTGAATCTTGAAATTAAAGTTTAGCAAACAGTGTTTGCTATGTGGAATAGCTATGGATAGAGGGGGGGGGTCGCGAAAATATTTGTAGATCCAAAAGGGGGTCCCAGCAGAAAAAGTTTGGGAACCACTGCATTACACTAATCTGACAGATATACTGTATCCGCTCTACACATGATGGTGGATGGGCATTGGGCAAGGTAATCTGTCTCTATAACTCATTCATCTCTCTATCAATATCCACATTCACACATATCGCTACTAGTACTCGCTTAGAGAGAGAAGACAATAGAATGTTTATGTCTCCATTCCATGTCCCTCATACCTCCCTGTATCAGCCTTCAGAAGCCGGTTTCAGGTGAAGCACTGTGTGGAGGACACATTTAGGTCAGAGAGAGTAGAGAGAGAGAGGTTCCATTGGCCCATTGTTTCCTGGTTCTATTATGGCCCCCCTTAGGCAGACCTAGGCAGACCTAAGGACTGTTCTATTCATTGTAGGAGCATTATGACACGCCTCTTTAGGCAGACCGGAACCTGGTCGCGTTAGGTGCCCATAGAAACCTATTATGTTGGCATATCTCTATAGAATATCTCTGTTTAGGCTGTTTCAGCAAAGTTCCATGAAGTAGCGTGAGGGTTAGTGACAAGGGCATTGTAAATCTTTGCATCTAAACTGTCACGGTGGTGTCACTGTCAAACTGCTGACATGAAGCACATCCTTTTGTTTGTGGTCAGTAGCCAAAATAAAGGTAGTGCTGTGAAGTGTTGAGCAAGCAGTCTGTTTGATTGACTCACAAAGTTGTGTGGGCAACTGGACATACTTTTGTAGGTTGAGGACAACTCATACTTCTTGAGAATCTTGAAAACAAATGGTAAAAGTCACCACCACCAGCACCCCCACCCACCTACCATGCACCCACCCATCCACACACACACACACACACACACACACACACACACACACACACGCACACACGCACACACACACGCACGCACACAGACACACAGACACACAGACACACACACACGCACACACGCACGCACGCACGCACGCACGCACGCACGCACACACACACACACACACACACACACACACACACACACACACACACTTTGATAAGTGTTGGAAACGTTGCGCTAATAAACTCATGTTTGGAAGCATTTACCAGTATGAAGACCTTAACTATTTCTTTTTCAGTTCGTTTTTTGGTCTAGCATCTGCACTGGTTTGATGTACTTTATGTGCATTCGCTCTCTTCTCAATGAGAATCTGCACAGAGTCTTTGTTGGAGGACATTCAAGCAAGTACAGAGTGTGGGGACAGTGCAGAGTACAACAGTATCCAAATAAATGTGAACAAATTTGAATACATTTGAACTCAATAGGACCTATTGAGTGTAGTGCAGGTTAGTACCCATGATTAGAGATGAGTAGAGTTAGCCTTGTTATGCAGGGAAGCTCTCTCGGAAGAGATGAGTCTTTACTACATACAGCAGATGTCACCAACGTTGTGCCCGTAGGCGCCAGGTACACAGGAATTTTTCCAGTGTTAATTCAACACTTATAGATTCTATTTAACACCGTCTGGAGTGGATTTGGTCCCATGGTACTCTCTAAGTGTTGAATCAACACAGCATTTTTTACTGTGTAGCCCTCCAGGAGCTTCTGAGGTGCCCACCAAGGATGTTAGTACACAGTGACGACTACCAGATTTTAGTCAGAGTTAATGATTTTCTTGATTAAAAAAATGAGATTATTTATTTTTATAACCTATAAGCAAATTATCATTCATTATACGACTTTTACCAACATTAGAAAGCATAAATAGTAGTTTAACCAGTAGTTTAACATAACATGTTTATTGCCATTTTATAGTGTGCGCAAAGAAAGATAAAAAGGTTACCAAGCAACAGAGTTTGGCTACTTTCTAACTTGTTACAGCCACGTTGCGTTTCAAACTGTTTGCAGGCTGCCTCGTACACTGCGCGACATCTTCATAACAGGAATATTTCTATCTAATCGGCAACAGTATTCCAGAAAAAAATCAACCCAAGCACTGCTGTGCGCCCTGACCATCATTATCGATCCTGCTACAGGCAGAGAACTGTGCGCTGGATGGTTGACTGAAGGAGGCAACTTCTACCCTACAGGCTACACCCTTAAGGAAACTGTCACTTGTTAAAAATAAAATAAAAAATACTAGTGTTAATAAAAGATGTCACGACAGCGGCCGGCGGACAGTGACAGTTTGCTTTCTTGAAACGGCAACACTTGGACATGAGATGTTGCTGATGAATCCTGATGGACTACCACTCGGCCTTTTTGTATTAACTTCGTCAGGATGACATAACTGTTAAAATGAATCGCTGAATGAGACTTATTGTGTTGTTGCAATTCGTCTTGAGACGTTTGAGAAGTGGTTGGTTACCGGAGCATCAGTGGGCCACCAGCAGCGTGCGTTAATCGCGCTGCTGCCATACTGCTAAAAATCAGAAGGCAAGCCATATCAGTGAAGATATGACCGATCTACTAGCGGAGTGATCTCTGAAGTGAACAAACTCGTTGCCATTGGCAGCGGGTATTATTAGGTGGGCATTACAGAAAAGTAGTCACCACCGAACGTTGGGTCCGCCCATTGAAAGTGAATGGGAGCTCTTGCACCATTCTAGAGTGCCGTATAATAATAAGCGGGATAATGTATTGTTTACACGTGACTATCTGAAAATATTTCCCTTCGGAGGGAAATAACACACCTCCGCCTTCGGCGTCGGGGGGTGTTATTCGCCCCGTCGGGAAATATTTTCCGATAGTCACGTATGGACAATACATTATCCCTTACATAATAGTGTGATTTGAGAATGATACCAAGACACCAGTAGAGGATTTTGAACAAAAGTAGCCCTCGGGTAGCCCTCAGTAGCCCTCGGGTCGCCCTTGGTAGCCCTCAGACCCAGAAAGGTTGGGGACCCCTGACATACAGTAACATAACTAACTCTACTCATTGTTTGATTGATGCCAAGGTTGAGCAGGGTAATTGCCTCTCTAATTGCCTTTCCTTTTGATGTCCTGATCAGATTGTATTCAAGCATCATAGAGCATATAATAATATTAGCATATCACATGTCAAAGCATATCATATCATGTGGTAGAAAGACAGTCATTAGATTGACTCAGTTAACTTAATTTCCTCAGGAATGGATAAAAAGCATCTGCCTAATGAGCTCAAATGGCATTTTATTCTTGTGAGTGAATTCAAAGGCACAACTCCAGTCACCATTTTCTTTTGGTGCTGTGAACATCAGCTGTTCCATCTATGGCATAGCTTCCCAGCTTTCCAGCTAGCAATGTCCTCACTTCTTACAGTCGCTAAGCGTTTTAAGTACACGTATTGCAATTTATGGGAATACATTTGCTTTTCTCAAAGCCTTTTGCCGTGTCTGGCAATTTTCCAAATGCTTTTGAAACGCACTTGTTAGATGCTGTTGAAGGGCCCGTGCTAAGCTACCACGCACGGCATCTTGAAGTTCAAAGCTGCTGTCCTCTTCAGGGTTGCCAGATGAGGCTGATGATTTCCAGCCCAAAAAATGCTCAAAACCCGCCTAGAAGCACAAAATCCCGCCCAATACTATTGATTTCTATGGCAAAAATTGGGCGGGTTTTTCTGCTAAATGCCATTTTACCCGCACACGGCCTTCCTAAGCAGCCCAATTGGGCGGGAAACAGCCCAATCTGGCAACACTGGTCCTCTTTGGCAACATCCCCTGTACAGTACTACGTGTAGCCGAAGCCTTTTATAGCTCTCTACTACTGATGTCTCTGCTATCGCTGAAGACTGTAATTGACTTCAACCTTACTGTCGGCTGATGTGTAAACACACAATTACTTACTGCCAGCAACTGGTGGCTCCCCTGCATCTCTGTACCTGACGAACAGAGAAATGTGTGTGTCGTGTGTGTGTGTGTGTGTGTGTGTGTGTGTGTGTGTGTGTGTGTGTGTGTGTGTGTGTGTGTGTGTGTGTGTGTGTGTGTGTGTGTGTGTGTGTGTGTGTGTGTGTGTGTGATATATTCTTTGTGCCTGTGACACCGTGCGCTATTATTATGGGTCAAGTGCTTGTTAGTGGTGCTGTGACGGCTATGTTGTTGGTGGGGAATACCTAGTGTTTATCTTGGCCTGTAATGGTTGCTCTTTTTCTTTCTCCCCCCTCTCCCTCACTCTCTCTTTCTTTCACACCATCTTTCCACTCCTCCCCCTTCTCTCATCCTCCTCCGATTATTTTCCTCTCTTTCCATCTCTGTCCGTGTTTCTACCATCTTCTCTCCCTTTGTCTTTCATTTCCGTTGG
>NC_085880.1:33170265-33207765 GCF_034702125.1 Engraulis encrasicolus
GACTGGAAAAATTGCATTTTTCATACATGAAAAGGGGGATCTTCTCCATGGTCCGCCATTTTGAATTTCCAAAAATAGCCATTTTTAGCTGCAAAAATGACTGTACTTGGACCACACTAGAAAATATTTGTTTATTACTCAGTAAACTTTCATGTGAAGATCAAATTTGGCAATAGGCAGCCCAGTTTCAATGAGCAGCATAGTTGCAGTACCTCTTTTGACCATTTCCTGCACGGTGTACCTTTAAGACAGTTGAAGATAGAATACAGGACCCTTACTGTCCCTGTAAAAACCCTGCCACAGTTTCCTTTGAACACAGATGATCTTTGCGAGCTGTGTGTGACTGGGCTTAGTGTAACCATGATATACATACTACACAGGTCTCCAATTATTTTCCCCCAAGGGCCAAACTATGTACAGCAAATGAGGCTGAGGGCCAAACGTATCACCCAAGCGTATAGCCACACGATAGCACACTTAAAGGGGTATGCCACTATTTTGGGGCTTAATACAGTTAAAATCGTTGGCCAGGGTTTATAAAGGTGGTGAAGTGTCTTATTTTTCATGTTAAGCGTTGTCTTGCTTTAAGACAAGTTAAAAGAGGGAATATGTCGCTAAGCTAGTGAAAGTCAATGTATCCGTGTAGCATTGTAGCATGCTACACGGATACATTGGCTTTCACTAGCTTAGCGACATATTCCCTCTTTTAACTTGTCTTAAAGCAAGACAACGCTTAACATGAAAAATAAGACACTTCACCACCTTTATAAACCCTGGCCAACGATTTTAACTGTATTAAGCCCCAAAATAGTGGCATACCCCTTTAAACAGTATGTTTTCATTTCTTCCAACTTCAGGGCTGCCATTGGGAGACCACTGTACTACAGCATTGCGCTTTGTCTGTTTCTGCAGGAGGTGATCCACGCGGTGGTCAAGGCCCAGGGGATGCAACACCTCATCACCATGGCAACCAGTGAACACGTCATCATGCAGAACGAAGCCCTGGTGGCTCTGGCCATCGCCTCAGCCATAGACATGGGTCTGTTCTTCTGCCTAGCTATCTGCTTTATACAGCATATACTGTACATACTGTCTTTCTCACTCTCTATACAGTAGCTGTTGATATGTTATCTGTTGGCATGCCTTTATCTCCCTGTCCAACTTTCTACGAATATCTACTAATGCCTTTCTACTAATTTAGGAGTACAGTATGTGTTGTGCTGTATGTATTACATACATACCAATTTTCTTGTGGTTGTTTAAGTGTAGCCTCTTACTGCGGATGGGGTCGCCGGCAGGCCTATTCACTAGTTGCTGAAAATACTAAATTACATCATAACATTGCTATGACAGTACCGAGAGCCTTAAGTAACAGATTAAGACATAGCCATTACAATGTTAGTGACAGTAAGGTTATAACATAGGCTCTGCACTAAGGGGTTAAAATGAATATCTAATGCATTCCCTATGAAGTAACAGTCCCTCAGGATGTGACTATCATATGGCCCTTGCAGACTCTGCACTTAATGTGCTTATCACAGTGCATATTTCCTATGACTAATATTGCCCTCTGCAATGTTGCAGCCCCTCCAGTCTGAATTTAATAACCATTATTAATATGCATGTGCGCTGTTAACTTACTAGAACTTTGAAGTGCTGTATCAGCCAGCAGTATGCATGCATGCTACGGACATTTGCAGTTTTTCTCGATTGGTTTGGCTAATTTCTCGAAACTGAGATGACATTCTCAAAAAAACACGGACAAATCCCCAAAGCAACTTGCAATTTCCCAAAACAGAATGGCATTTTTCATTGCTTTCATCAGATATCAAATGCTTTGTACATGTCTCAAATGTTTAGTACATCTCTGCAGATGGCTATGTACAAATACCCTTCAGTTGACACATTAAGCATACATTTAGCACATTTTCCAAATAAATTGACCTTGCTTATCTAAACGAATTGGACAATTCTCAGTCTAATGGTTGCGCTCTCCAAAATACGTCAGCATTATTTCATTGTGTAAGTCATCATATGCAAAGTGGTCTACACAATTCCCAGAACAGTCAAGGACATCGTATGTTAAGAATTTCATTACATAGTAAATTCATGACAGTGCTTAACATGTCAGATGGTATTGTAACTTTGTTTGTAGAAAATAATTTTACAACCGTGTATACTACAGTTTCCTCTGTTATTTGGCTTATTTCTTGACATTTTTTCAAACGACATTCTGTTTTGAACAATTGCTAGTTGCTTTGGCATTTGTCCATGTTATTTTGAGAATGTTATCTCTGTTTTGAGAAATGAGCCAAACCCACGAGAAACCTGTGATATATGGGCATTACTTTCTGTATATGAATTTACAGTAAAGAAAGTTACTGATAAATGTCCTTGGTAAATTGTCTGTGTTGTCAAACTTCAATGGTTTCACTCACTTTTTCATTTTTATACATAGTCGAAATCTGTTAGCTGAACGTAGATAAAACACCTAACCATTTTGACTGGCAGTGGTTACACAATGGCAAAGAGACAATTTATTTTGGGGGTACTAATGATATATGTGGGGAAGAAATTTCGTTTTGACACATGGGTAAACTTTTTTTGGGGTGATATGAGCGAGTGATGAGGATCCATGTACCGTATTTTCCGGACTACAAGTCGCACTTTTTTTCATGGTTTGGCTGGACATGCGACATATACTCTGGTGCGACATATATATGTTTTTTTTTCTCCACGGGAGAGCACTATGTGCGCAACTAGGCCTATGTTGTGTTGCTTAATACCACTGATAGAAAAAATGTTACAACTTAGGCTACCACAACAAAAAACAGCGTTTACAATGACGACTGAATAGAAATATAGCCTACCACCCAAAAGAAGTTAATATAGCCTACTGCTGAGTTCAAGCTGACAGTAATTAAATATGCAGCCGAAAATGGCAATAGGGCAGCTGAACGAAAGTTTGGATGCAATGGAAAACTGTTTGGGGACTGGAGAAAAGCGGAGGAAAATGTGCTGATGAATACAGGACAAATGTGTTCTCGAACAACGCGCGCGCTGCGAGTCAACGGTCTTGTTACGGGCTCCATGACATTGCCAAAGAAATGAATAGGACTTTTGCGGAAGTCAGGGAGCTCGTGGATGTATCGCGTTATGCAATGCAATCCCCTCTCGTGGATTTATTTGCGCTATGCAACGCAATCTCCTCTCTATCCGAGAACGAGCGTCTGTGTTATTAAAGACAGTCAGCCGACTTCCAGGTGAAAATCGGTCATTTCCGCGAGTTTCTGACAAACGAGCACAACGTGACACTAGGCCTACCATAGGCTACACAACATGGATGAAATCCCCCTCACCTTTGATACCGTCATGGGCTGAAGTCTCAGAAAAGGGGGTAAAGAAAGGCGTGCTCTGGAGACGGAACAAGTTGCCTCGAACCCTCCCACGGTCCAAACGCAAAACAAAGCAGAAAATTGAATGTTGTTCTGACTACAGGGCAACATGCGTTATCACTGTTTCTTCCTCTTTTTCTTTTTGTGGTTTTATGGCGGTTGGCAAACCATCTTAGTTGGTGCATTACCACCACCTCTGAATGCGTTGCCACTGCTTCAGATGCTGGTTTAAAACAATGCCGTCTTTGAGCAGCAGCTTACCATGCGCCAGTTATCACAACATAGATTCCATGGATAGAATAACCTTTCAAAAATGTGCGACGATTAGTCCGGTGCGACGTATGTATGTTTTTTTCATCTTCAAAATGCATTTTTGGGCCGTTGCGACTTAAACTCCGGAGCGACATATAGTCCAAAAAATACGGTAGTTATGCTGAACTATCCAGTTTATTTTGACAGAAGGACTAAATAAATGCAAATGAGCCAAAGCAATTGAGAAGGATCTATGCCATATTTATGGTACTGACTATTTATATGGGAGAAGGTTTAGTGCTGATGCAAGAATGGGGTGTTTTGGGAGGTATATGACATTTTGCTATTTATCTGAACTGTTCTGCAGAAGTGTAAGAATGTTTGGTGAAATGACCCAATGGTTATAGGAATGTCATCTCAGTTTCAAGAAATTAGCCAAACCAATCGAGAAAAACTGTAACATATAACTTGCAGTGCTGTGCGTCCCTGTAGATTCAGTGCAGGAGGCCTTTGTGGAGGCGGAGCTGCTGGCCACTCTACAGAAGATGCTGGATGATCCGGTCGGGGCAGTGGAGGTCAAATTCAGCACCATGGGACTCGTCTGCAGTCTCGCCAATTCCAGTACGTGCCTATAGATCATACATGCACACATACATACTACCTACATGTAATATGCAGATATAAACATACTGCATGTCCAGTACAGAGGTCCAGAGGTCAAATTCAGTTATATCACACACTATATACACGCATGGACTCTGATACACAGGGGTTGCACAAAATAACTGAGACACCTGTCATTTTAGTGTCATTTAGGACCTCTTGCATCCACAGTTAATCCTGTTGGATGTGGTTCATCCTTCTTGGTGGTATGCAGACATTACCTTACTGTGGCTCTTGATACACCACAAAGACTTGCTGTCTCGATTAAAGATGCAACAGTTACACACGTACCAAGAATTTCTCCTTTTTGAACTTTGACATGTCACCCATAATGTTGTGTGCATTGCAACATTTTGAGAAAAACTGTGCTCTCACCCTGCTAATTGAACCTTCACACTTCACTGTACTGGTGCAATGTGCCATTAATGAAGATTGGCCAACAGGCTGGTCCACTTGAGCCATGAAACTTCCCACACTAAAAAGACAGGTGTCTCAGTTATTTTGTCCAACCCCTGTATGGAGGTCATGATGTAGATGATCTTGATGTAGCACCTCTCTCTCTCTCTCTCTCTCTCTCTCTCTCTCTCTCTCTCTCTCTCTCTCTCTCTCTCTCTCTCTCTCTCTCTCTCTCTCTCTCTCTCTCTCTCAGGTGTGTTGCGTGATGAGATGGAGCAGCTGAAGCTGAAAGACAGCCTGTCTAAGCTCTCCAGCCACACCAACACCAAGCTGGCCTCTCAGGCTGACACCGTACTGGCCGTGCTGGCCGAGACCAGCTAAGGAGGGTCCAACAACCCAAATCTCACCAGGCCCCTCCCCTCACGCCCTGAACCCCCACCCCCATCTTATCAAGTCTCATTCGGACCTTTGCCAGCTAAGAGGTCCCCCCTCGACCTCCACTAAGCTCAGACTTCCTCCATTTTACCTGTATCTTAACATGGTCTCATCTGAGAACTGCCCCCATCTTACCATGCAGGCACCCGTCATACAACCAGCCCCACCATGGACACCCACATGCCCACATCTCATGAGCCAAGAGGGTCCCCATCACAGCCTCTCCCAACTGAGGATCGTCCATCCCTCCTCCGACCTTCACCACCGTAAAGGAAATAATAAATGCCCACAACAGTGTCAGAGATTCTTTAAGTATAGAGATATGCCAACATAATAGGTTTCTATGGGAACCTAATGTGACCAGGTTCCGGTCTGCCTAAAGGGGCGTGTCATAATGCTCCTAGCATTGAATAGAACAGTCCTCAGGTCTGCCTAGGTCTGCCTAAAGGGGGATTCCCCCCCAATAATAGAACCAGGAAACAATGGGCCAATGGAACCTCTCTCTCTCTACTCTCTCTGACACTGTTCTATGCTCCCAAATACTGAATAGCGTGACGTTTTGCACACTCAGTCCTGACGCCATACCATGAAATATTTGGGAGCATAGAACAGTGTTGTGGACATTTAATATTTCCAATTAAGTTATCTTCTGTTTGGGCCCGCACCTGTGTCACTGATGTATGCATATTCTCTGCTTTTTTTTACATTCACCACATCTTACCAGAACATCTATTCTTACTGCCTCCATCAGCTAAGGAGACCCTGAGCTCCCCTGTCCCCAGAAACTGTAGAGGCTGTCTCCACCCTGGACCTCCTTATTGACACTTAGCACCATTGGTGCCGCCCCAAACCCTAACAGCCCCTACTCACACACACTACTTACACACACTCTCTCTCACACACACACACACACACACACACACACACACACACACACACACACACACACACACACACACACACACACACACACACACACACACACACACACACACACACACACACACACACACACACACACACACACGAGCGTGCGCGCACACACACACACACAACCTGCCATTACCAATAGATTAAACTGACCTGTGCTTCATTTTAACACTTAACATAGACCAAAACTAAGTTCAAGACTAAACCCAAAGTGTAAACCCTAAAACTATGATCTTCCATTCGGACAATGCCAGGACCTGAGGACAGGGGTGATCTTGTTGGCTGGGGGGCTACGTTCAGTAGTGGTTATGATATTTTGGGTTTAGTTCATTTGGATGCATGCTGTTACCTTCAATGGACGATGCATAGGGAAGAGTGATGCTAAAACAAAGCAACAAAAGTACAACATGAGCGAGCGACTATGAGCAAATACAGTAAGATAATAATAATATAAGCAAAAGATGGTTAGAACAAGACCAGCTTGAGTATCACCTAACGCCCCCACTAATCATAACAAGGGAAATGGGTGTTCACACTCTTGGAAACAGAAATGGCCTTCTGAATGAGCTTAATTGTCTCGGTGAGGTGTTGTGAAAAAAACAGTTGACTATGCGTTGTTTTTTTTCTCATAAAAAAGAAAATTGAAACCAGGAAGGAAAGAAAATAATATCCTTTCCTAAGAGTGTGAACATTCTGCACACCCTTTAGCACTAATAAGCACAATGTTAACTGAGGTGGAAACAGTGTGTGAATTCATAATGTATTATAGTGTAGTTCATACCAATTACACTAGAACGTAATTCCATAGCTATGATAACAAGTACTGCACAGTCTGCTGTCTTAACAAGCACCTGTATGTGTTAACATGAGGGACCAGTGCTATTCTGTGTGTTCAAGCTGTGTATATGCTAATGTGCACTTTAGCAAAAAAAAAAAACAACTACAAAAAAACAAAACAAAAACAAACTAGATGAGCTTCTAGTTTCTGTAGCATATCCAGAGCTATTTAATGTCGAATGAAGCCTGCCAGTGTTTTTGCGTGTATGTACTGTATGTGAGTTTCATTTTATATGGATGGATGTTTTTTTTGAGGATTTTCAGCTTGTTTTTTCTTTCTTTCTTTCTTTAATTGTTTTTTCCTGTCGTTTACTCATGCACTGCACAACATGTGGAGAAGATCAACTAGCTGTACCAT
Organism: Engraulis encrasicolus; assembly: GCF_034702125.1. Taxonomy (NCBI): domain Eukaryota; kingdom Metazoa; phylum Chordata; class Actinopteri; order Clupeiformes; family Engraulidae; genus Engraulis; species Engraulis encrasicolus. The sequence goes on from NC_085880.1 coordinate 33,177,532, forward strand.
AGTAATCAGTGTGTATTAAGCTACAGTAGTGTTGAAAACACCCGAATGTGATGCAAACAGAGCATTGACAGCTGGATACAACATGTTAGTAACACATCTTCAAAGGGACATAAAAGCAATAACAATTGTGAACAGTAATACAGACTGATGTGTTTTGTGTTTCTTACACAATTTGCTTTCTTTTTTCTGTGTGTGTGTGTGTGTGTGTGTGTGTGTGTGTGTGTGTGTGTGTGTGTGTGTGTGTGTGTGTGTGTGTGTGTGTGTGTGTGTGTGTGTGTGTGTGTGTGTGTGTGTTTGCGTGCATGCGTATGCGTGCGTGTGCGTGTGTGCGTGCATGCGCTTGACAGCATGTGAATCTACGTACTGTGTGTGTGTGTGTGTGTGTGTGTGTGTGTGTGTGTGTGTGTGTGTGTGTGTGTGTGTGTGTGTGTGTGTGTGTGTGTGTGTGTGTGTCTGTCTGTCTGTTCTCACACAACACACTCAATCAAATCAGGGAAATACAAAGTTCACACAGAGAGCAGAAGATGTGTTCACATAAGGACTCTCACAAGGACAGAGAGAGGAGGAGAGGAGAGGAGAGGAGAGAAAAAACAGAGGAGAGGAGAGTAGAAAAAACAGGAGAGCAGAAAAAACAGAGGAGAGGAGAAGAGAAGAGATGTAGCCTCTTACTGCAGCAGGGGTCGCCGGCGGCCCTATTCACTTGCTGAAAATGCTTAACTACATCATAACAACATTGGCATGACATGACAGAGAGCCATAGTGCTGCGCTAAGGGGTTTAAAGGGACACTGTGCAGGAAATGGTCAAAAAAGGTACTGCAACTATTCTGCTCATTGAAACTGGGCTGCTTATTGCCACATTTGGTGTTTACATGAAAGTTTACTGAGTAATAAACAAATATTTTCTAGTATGGTCCAAATAGAGTCATTTTTGCAGCTAAAAATGGCTATTTTTGGAAATTCAAAATGGCGGACCATGGAGAAGATCTCCCTTTTCATGTATGAAAAGTGCAATTTTTCCAGTCATAATGAATACTTAGAATTTGATGGTGGTGGTAAGTATTCATGACAAAGGTAACATTAGTGAATGGGCAGCATGAATTCTGGAAATAAACAACTAAAAATCTCACACAGTGTCCCTTTAAGGAGGGTAGGAGATGACAGGACAGGACAGGAGTGGATGTGCCCTCAAAATGACCAATCAGGCAGAGCGAGGAGCTGAGAGGAAACAGGAGATGAGAGGATGTGTCCTCAGAAACACAGTAATCGAGCAGAGAGGAGAGCAGCTGCTGCTTGATTACAGTTTTTTCCATTGGTTTGTCTCAATTCTTAAAACAAAAAAAACATTCTTAAAGCTTTGTGCACATTTAGTCAGTTACAATGCTGAGGAACATTTCAGCTCACAAGCAAAACCTCTCATCCATCCCCCAAATCATGTTATTTTGAGAATGGTCTGTAAAAAGAAGGACCAATGGATATTGAATCTCCTGTAAACCTCTGATGCTGTTGGGATCATCGATTCAACTCACACTCAATGAATAAATAACAGATTACGTAAGATGTGCAGATTTAATGATCACCATTTTGGTAAGAATATGTTAACTCAGTAAGAAATGTAGTGCTACCGTTATTCAACACTTGGAGAGTATTCTGAGACCAAATACACAAGCCGTTAAATTGACTCCAAGTGTTGAATTAACACTGCATTTTTACTGCATAGTAATATCCCATACATAATAACAGAGGCTCCGCAGGTGACCCCTTGACTGGTTACCATCAGACGATCTCACAAGTGAAATAGTCTGGGGGCTATCTATGCAATTTATCGTAGGAAAGGTGTGGTTTATGATTGCCCATAGCGTATTGGGTGTTACGAATCGAATGTGTCACTTGGCATATACAAGTACATAGCCCATAGCCAATCATGTACTTTGCATCTATTCAAACAAACTGCAGTCATTGCCTTTCCACCCCTTCCGGCTCTCTAATTGGAGCCCAAGATCTGGTATCCCCTCTGAGGGATAAAGTCCATGCTGTCTTTCAGATCAAAATGATTGTGCAAAGCAGCATGGGATTTCTACCATGAAGACTCGAGAGGCAAATGAACGTTATTAACATTTATTGAACAATTAGACATGTTAAAACAATGCATGAATCTGTTTGGCATAAGTTCCCGTCTTCTCGTTGAACTGCGGGGTAGGACGGGCGGCATATCCTCCAGCGGAGATGGAGGGGGGTGTAGCCTGCCCCCTATCAGCCGGGAACCACTGGTGACGGTGGATGGAGGGGTGGAGGTGGCGTCAAAGTCAGCTTGACTGGAAAGCAGAGAAGTGAATGAGTGACAGCTTTTTTAAAAAGACGTGAATGCGATTCATTGGCTGAGAGGGAACGATGCATAAGTGATGTAACGGGGAAATCCCCAATCTCGCGTTGTGATTGGTTGACAATCCTGGGGAATGATGACACGAGTATGATCTGTCAAAAGTGACACTGATTGATTAGTAAGAGTTTGACAGCCGGGTACTTCGAATCTCCCTGGTAGAATTTACGCAAGCTCCCATTTCACATCTAAATGCAGTGGAGCTGGCCTTAAATGGTGCTTTGAGCTGAACAACCGTGTCTTTGATGCTTTCTCTTTCTCTCTCTCTCTCTCTCTCTCTCTCTCTCTCTCTCTCTCTCTCTCTCTCTCTCTCTCTCTCTCTCTCTCTCTCTCTCTCTCTCTCTCTCTCTCTCAGAGTGGGCAAAAAAGAGTGTTGTATTTATTCAGTTCTTTTGCCATCTATTCTATCATAAGTATCAACATTGCTTTGGAAATATTACACACAATATTACATACGGAGTATACCCACTTCTAAATTTCAGGGATTTCAGTATACCCACTTAAAATTGATCGATCCATTGTTTTGAATAGCACAAATATATACAGTATACCCACTTCAAAAAATGCTCAAATATACAGTATACCCACCATAAAAAAGTAGACTACACCACTGCAAGGCAGTCATGCCAATTACAGATTAAATTAAATGAAATAAAAAAAGAAAGAAAAAAGAAAGAAAGAAAGAAAGAAAGAAAGAAAGAAAGAAAGAAAGAAAGAAAAAAAAGAAAGACAGAAGAGGATGAATTGCAGAAAAGGTCAGTAAAGGTGCAATGTGTCTTCTACAGGGTCAGCTATTGGCAGGGAGTGGATATGTCAGCGATTCTGATTCTGCTCTCCATTGAGCTTCTGAATGAGTCTGAGTTTGACCTTTCATTCTCCTCTCTGACACAAAAGATGGCCTTCCCCATCGTGTCCCCTTCTTGTCTCCCTCGCCTCGTCACCTCTTGCTTCCCATTGTGCCCTCTCTCTCCCCCACTCACATACTGTACTGTTTTCACATCTCATATTGGAGCCAAAATGTAGTATGACCAGGGTTAAGGCACGAATAGACCAAGTGCAACATGAGCGATTCCAGCAACGGAAATAATTGAGTAGAGTAGAGTAGACGAGAGTAACTTTATTGATCCCCGGGGGGAAATTAAGGTGTCAAGTAGCTTACATAAATATAATGCTGCCCACATGGACATTTCAAGACACATGTAATACAGGTAATAGTCAGGGAGGGAGAAAATAAAGACTACAGAAAAATAAAATATTAAAAAGGCAAATGTGCAAAAACATATTCTGTGAGTTGGGGTAGACAAGATAGACATGACCAGAAATGAGTGTTGACAGATAATTCTATGATATAGTACTGTGGTGTAGAACTTGGACAAATAAGGCATAAACAGTATTCAAAGTAGAACAAAGTAGACTTTGTATTGACTTTGTATTGAGACGATTCACGTGACTTGAGCGACAGTTTGTAATTGGACTTCAGCTAATATTATGCAAATTAGCTATGACAGCAACAGCCGCCACAGCCAATGGGAATGTTGGAATGTTTGCATTCTGCTTTTAACAAACACACTCTGTCGCTTTTATCGCTCGCATTGCTCTTGCTGCACAGTTCTCGCTGCACTGTCGCTTCATCTTGTCGCCGCCGGTACATTCATTTGGTTACAGTACCAATTTTATATCGACTACGCCTCCTGAGGGAGGCTAGCCCTCTTAGGAAAATAAGTTAATTCCCGAGTGGCATATTTTTTTTTCCATCTTTCTTTCATTTATTTTTGACTGTGCACTTTCACTCATTTACAGGGCTGGACTGGCAAGTTGGCATACAGGGCATTTTCCCAGTGGCTGCCAGTCCACAGTACAGGGGCTGATGCTGTTTTTTTCCCCATAGAGATTGGCCCACAATTTATACGGGACAGCCCATTAGTGCACCTTTAACATGCAGACAGTGGACTGAGTCCATCATGACACAGAACAGTGGTGGTGGTGAGGTCAAACAATGCCCAGCCCTTTTTCTCAGTTCCAGCCCAGTCCTGCTCACTTATAACACGAGGAGTGCATCTTAATATGTGACCTTGCCTCCTCCACTTGCCTCCTCCACTCGCTTCTCGTCATGATGACATCACTGACAACAGCATTATATTTCAATATCTTGCAAAAGCTCAATTGTAGAGTCTTTTTCTCGTTTGCAATTGCTATGGTGAATGAAAAACAGTCCCTCAAAAGTTGTTGTGGCGAGGCTGACAGCTGGGAAACTTTATTGTTTTCTCTACGGAGGAGGGGCCAGGAGGCGGGACGAGGAGACAGGCACAAGTGGAGGAGACAAGGTCACATATTGGGATGCAGCCGAGACCATTTCCTCCTCCATTGTATCCTCTTCCCCATCGCCTCCTCCAACTCCCTTCAACTCCTTTCTCCCCCTCCTCTCTTTCTCTCTCTCTCTCTCTCTCTCTCTCTCTCTCTCTCTCTCTCTCTCTCTCTCTCTCTCTCTCTCTCCCTCTTACCACCTCACTCCTCATGACCTCTTCTCTTTCTCCATCTGATCCTGATTTCATCTTCTCTCTCCTCACTCCACTCTCTCTGTCTCTCACTCTTGCTCCCATTGTGTCCTACTCTTCTCCTCCTGTCGCTCCCCATCACCCCATCCTCTCACCCCATCAGCTCCTCTCTTTCTCCTTTCATCCTCTCGTTCCACTATCCTTCCCTAGCTCCCAATCAGGTCCTGTGACCTGAATATTGATGTTACTCTCTACTCCATATGACGATCTCATGTACACACTGAAGACTGAAGATTCAAGAAAGCAATATAATCAGCTCTCTCTCTCTCTCTCTCTCTCTCTCTCTCTCTCTCTCTCTCTCTCTCTCTCTCTCTCTCTCTCTCTCTCTCTCTCTCTCTCTCTCTCTTTCTCTGTGTGTGCATGTCTTGCATGCCTGAGCTACATCCAAACACAGGAACAAGGCAAGTTTACAGATTACAATCACGTATCGCAAGTATTCAAATGAGCTGATTGAGTGTGCAGGTCAGGACAAAAGCAGAGTTGCTACAACGCCTGCATTGTGTGACCTGGTCTAAGGACAGTGACGCTGGCTGGCCTGCTCTGCTCTGGTCTGGTGAGTGGCAATTCACTCTGCCTAGCACAGCTGTCACGCTCCCTAAGGCCTGTCCTACATCAAATACTGCCACCAGGGGGCGACATTATTTCATGTTTATTCATTCATCCAGGCGTTCTATGAGCCTGCGTTGGAAAAGAGCAAAACTTGAATTCACCTTCAGATAACATTATGGGTGGGGGGTGGGGGTGGGGGGGGCACAGCACTTGAGAGCTGATTGGTCTGCAGCCGGAGCCAGATGGGCAGGCAGGGAATGGGGAATGGGGCATGGAGAGCCATGCAGGCAGCATAATGAGGGATTTGGTGCTTGGTGGCAGTGTTGCCAGATGTATATGATCAAATCCCACCCAAAAGATTATCAAAAAACGCCAAAAAGTAATAAATTCCGCCCAATTTCAACAAATTGCATTGATTTCTATGGGCACCAAACTGCTGAAAAAAAGCGCCAAATGGCCAGTTTTTCTCGTTTTTGCCCGCAGACGGCCATCCCAAGTAGCCCACTTGGGCGGGTAACCACCTAATCTGGCAACACTGCTTGGTGGTGCTTTGATTTCTAGCCAGCTGTGCTGTAGGCTATGCTAGGCACGTTATGGACTGTACTGGGGGCGTGTCCGTGTTGACATGGGTTTGTGTGCTCATCCACATGCTATGCACAGTTTCTTGTTTGCACTATATTGAAGGTATACCAGAGACGCTTTAAAAGATGGCTTAATCTTGGTTACGATTTATCAGTAGGATATCATTTCAGTTCAGTTCAGTAGCTTTATTTGTCCCAGTATGGGCAATTGTTGTGCCGTAGTAGTACACCTCACACACACACAGGCATACACATACTGCACACATAAAAACATTTAAAACAAGTTATACAATAGTTAGATCCGGTCGAATTATTTCACAAATTGTGATTGGACAAGAGGCGTTCTACACGTCACTAGGAGTGAGGGTATCCTCCAACACTCTATGAATGACTCTTCACATCTAATAATCACTCAGACAATAACTGGAACTATTTTTCCGGAGCGGAGGAACAAGCAAATAAACAATCAAATAAAGTAATTAAAATAATTTAACATTTCTTTCAATGAACTAATTGTGTTAGCAAAGGAACTATTGTATAAAAGCAAGAAATATAACGGTACAATAGGCCTATAAAAGAATGTGATATAAAAGAATGTGATATATGATGCATAGTATAAACGTGTCCCATTTATCATTTATATTGTTTATACCTTATATTGTTGGCCTATATAAATAAGGCATATATCCACATTCTATGTAGGCTACTGCAACTTATTAAATGTACTTATTAAATAATATGTACGACTGAGCATATGTCACATACTTTTCAAAGTGAGATTTTGCAAAGTGAGATTTTGCATACATTTTATACATATTTTTTATGTGTGGCTATAGTACTGCATTTTAATTTGATGACACCGTGAGACTGAAATGATCGTTTGTCATGAATTACGTGTAAATTGGAAGAGAAAAGAGGAGCAATGGGATGACGTAACTTTTTACAATTTAGGTGTGTGTGTGTGTGTGTGTGTGTGTGTGTGTGTGTGTGTGTGTGTGTGTGTGTGTGTGTGTGTGTGTGTTGTTGTGACTTGTGTTCAGTGTGAGGGTAGCATATGGGCCATCACTGTGGGAGAGTGAGAAACTGGGCAGACAGTCTCCGCAATATAATCAGCCCCGGCTCTCACTCTCATCCTTGCTATCACTCCCCCTCTCTCTCCCCATCCCTCTCTCCATCCCTCCCTCCATCTCTCTCTGTCTCTCCTTTTCTCACCGTGTTGTATTTATCTATCGCAGCTGAGACCAACACACACACACACACACACGCATGCATGCACGCACGCAAGCACGCACGCACACACGCACGCACGCACACACACACACACACACACACACACACACACACACACACACACACACACACACACACACACACACACACACACACACACACACAGCCATGTCCGCCGCCATGCTACCTGACACCTAAACCTGTGTGAAAACTGGCAGAGATAAATAATAAATAAACCATGTCTAACACTATGCCATATTTAGCTTCACTGAAACTAACAGTAGCAACAAAGCATACTGACCCTAAAAATCAAGTTTGTGTGTGTGTGTGTGTGTGTGTGTGTGTGTGTGTGTGTGTGTGTGTGTGTGTGTGTGTGTGTGTGTGTCTGTGTGTGTGTAGGGTAAGATAGCCTTTTCTTAGATACAATTTCCTGCATTTTAACCAATTCTTGGGCGAATAATGGCAAATCCCATTGATTTCCATTTATTCCATAGACATTTTGAAAGCTACTGTTGATTCTCACAGTAATACAGGACAAATTGCAGGCTCAATAGAACTGATACTTTTGTTTCTAAATACGGGCCAATTCTGTATTTCAAGATGGTTGGCAACCGTATGTGTGTGTGTGTGTGTGTGTGTGTGTGCGTTTGCGTGTGTGCGTGTGCGTGTGTTTGTGTGCGTGTAGTGTCCCCTCTGAGGACACTGACCTGGGCAGTTGAAGACCACAACACGTCGATATGCGGCTTCACGTGTCACTCGAGCGTCTCCTGTGTTTTCCACCACAACAGGCAGCTGCCTGTATGGTGTGGTGTTGGCATGACAACCGCTCATTTATTGCACCCTGAGAGGGGAGCTGTGACTGTTCACAGCTTTATGTCTCTCAGCTATCTCTCTCAGCTCTCTCTCTCTCTCTCTCTCTCTCTCTCTCTCTCTCTCTCTCTCTCTCTCTCTCTCTCTCTCTCTCTCCTTTGCCAAGCTCCTTTTCCCTCTCTCCTCTGCTCATCTTTTCCCGCTCCATCTCTCCCTCTTCTCTCCAATCATCATTCTCCCTCTCCTCTCTTATCTTCTCTTTTTTCTCCCTCTCTCTTCCTCGCTCTCTCCTTTTCACACTCTCCCTGTCTCCTCCACCCCCCCACCCCCCCCCCCCCCCCCCCCTCTCTCGCCCTCTCATTTGACATTTTTCTCCTCTGTCAGTGTTTTGTAATTGACAGCCTCCCACTATCTGTGGGGGCAGTTGAATGTTAAAAAATAAACTCTGTCGTATATTCATGGTGTGAGGGAGAGGGATGCTGGTTAGACAGATGAAGGACAATCTGCAGTTTCTAAAAATCTTTCTTTCTTTAACTTTCAAAGCTTCATAATGTGTGCCGTTCCACAGTGGGAATACAGAGTTACACTCTACTTGATGCTGGCGCCCTACGTATGACATAATAGTGTCATAATAGTGTCAAAACAGTGTCATGACACAGTCATGGACAATACAAAAACATGATGTCAATGTTTAAGATTTTATGGTCATGAATAGTTCAATTATTAGGACTGTCTTTACCATAACCGAATGTCACTTAATGACAAAATCTTTATGACATTGACATATTGTTTATGACACATGCCTGACTGCGTCACAACACTGTCATGTCGTATGTGACGCCGGTGTCAAGTAAAGTGTTAATAGTCATTAAAGCGATGGTTCGGAGTAGAATCACCCTAATGCCATTTGAACCGTGACACCCATCCACCTTTACACCCGAAGTGTTTTCTGCCGCAGGCTTACATCAACAGAGTTGCCGTGTTATTCGATGTTTATTCCGGTTAGCTTGACTCAAGCGCATATGGATACTGGGCACCGTCTCCAAACTTTCCCCACAAAAATAACATGTCATTACACCAAACTTCTGCAGTAGCACAAATATGGTCTGTACTCACGAAACGAAGCATTTGGAAGTTTGGAAATAGTCCAGGAGTTTAGTATTATCAACACAAGCTGAATAGCTTCTCTGCTGCTAAAGCTGTGCCAACGTTACTTCCGTCATATGAGACAAGCCCGTAAAAGTCTTCAACAAACTTCCAGACGAGAGTGTTAAAAAAGTTTTCACTGAATTGTGATTAAGGCTTATATTTTCAAGGAAATACTTAAAAGATATTTCAAATCTTACCTACTATCAATTAGACAATGATTTTCGTTATCAATACTGATGCTGAATTCACTTTTCATTGTGCATATTATGAGCTTCGTTGAGGACTCTTACATGCTTGTCTTAGATGACGGAAGTATTGTTGGCGCAGCTTTAGCAGCAGAGAAGCTATTCGGCTTGTGTTGATAATAATAAACTCCTGGACTATTTCCAAACTTCCAAATGCTTCGTTTCGTGAGTACAGACCATATTTGTGCTACTGCAGAAGTTTGGTGTCATGACATGTTATTTTTGTGGGGAAAGTTTGGAGACGGTGCCCAGTATCCATATGCGCTTGAGTCAAGCTAACCGGAATAAACATCGAATAACACGGCAACTCTGTTGATGTAAGCCTGCGGCAGAAAACACTTCGGGTGTAAAGGTGGATGGGTGTCACGGTTCAAATGGCATTAGGGTGATTCTACTCCGAACCATCGCTTTAAAAGACTTTCAATGCACTCCTTCAACATCACACAGTCTTTAGTAATATTACGACTTGGTTATTGATATTCTGATAGCAGAAAATATATTTTTTTTATTTACAATTTGTCTCAACAGATAAAAGAAAATAGATTATTAATTACATTTTTCATTCAGTCTTGCAGGATGTAGGCCTATGTCTATATGCAACACCTAACAAAGAATATTTTGTCGGGTTAAAATTGTTCTTCAGCACCACGCCTCTCTCTGTCTGAGACGTTTCTGAGACTCCTCATAGGAACCTGGAGGAAGTGTGTGTGCCAAAAAAAACCTCAAAACACATACAATAGCGCCAGCCATTTATATTAAGTATCCCAAGAGGGCAGTTTAGAGGTCTTGTGTATGTATGTGTGTCAAGGTTGTGTGTGTGTGTGTGTGTGTGTGTGTGTGTGTGTGTGTGTGTGTGTGTGTGTGTGTGTGTGTGTGTGTGTGTGTGTGTGTGTGTGTTATGCGTGTGTTTGTATATAAGTGAGTGTATGGATTGTGCTGTTTGGGGGGAGGGTGTGTGTGAGGGATGAGTGTAAGATGAGTGTGTGTGATGAGAAAGGAGACATTTCTATTGGGCACAGCCAACCAACACACCATGCGTGGGCTGAGTTTAATCGCAGAGCAGTACAGTGTGTGTGTGTGTGTGTGTGTGTGTGTGTGTGTGTGTGTGTGTGTGTGTGTGTGTGTGTGTGTGTGTGTTAATCGCAGAGCCTATTGGTGTGGATGATGACCCCTGGCCTTTGACCCACACAGGCCGAGGTCATGGACTCTAAGCTGCTGAGAGAGAGAGAGAGAGAGAGAGAGAGAGATAGAGACGGAGAGAGAGAGAGAGAGAGAGAGAGAGAGAGAGAGAGAGAGAGAGAGAGAGAGAGAGAGAGAGAGAGAGAGAGAGAGAGAGAGAGAGAGAGAGAGAGAGATGCATAAAACAACACAGTGCACATACACCTGCCCCTTCGCCCAACTGGACAAAAAAGGCCCATTTTGAAAGTTCCTTTTTTGGATTTTTTTTCACAATGTACAATGGTCCTTGTTGACATGATCATCTATAAATGCTTGAGGATCAATGTGACGATTTCTCGATACAATCCTATATAGCCTATAGCCTAGTAAGGCAGAAGCCGAAGTTCTACATGTCCTCCGCCCCCACGTAGAGTCAAGTCAAGTCAAGTCAAGTCAAGTTTTATTGTCAATTTCTTTACATGCACTGGTCATACAAAGAATTTGAAATTACGTTTCTTGCTCTCCCATGCAGACATAGACTAATCTAGGTAAGGACATTATAGACATAGACAGTACTCATACATGGACATAAGACAGTATGGACATAGACAGTGCTCATACAGACATAGAGCACCTGCCCTCCAAAATGTCTGTGCACGCCACACTGGATGAGCACCTGATTCTCATACCAACATGCTTGCTCAGCATTTTTAAAAAAAAAAGTTTTTCCAGAGCTCTCTTCAAGTGGGTCAGGCAGAAAGGCTGTTTGACAATAAGCACACTCTCTCACGCCTCAGGCGACATCCTCAGGTGCCATCAAACATGATCTGTGTGTGTGCGCTGCGCATGTGCGTGTGTTTGTCCATGAGAGATTGTGAGGGACGGGGCTGGCTTGGCGAGGCAGGCGGGCGTGTTGGGGAGGGCTGCCTGCCGGCCGCTACAACAATAGTGTACTTTGGAACCGCCATATGAGACAGATAGAGTCTCTCACACACACTCTCTCTCACACACAGACACACACACACACATGAACAAGTGCGCACACACCAACAGGTGTCACTTACTGTACGGACAACTGCCATACGGAGCTACAAAACAAACCCTGCTGAGAGTGAGAACCCAAACAGGTGTGTGTGTGTCAGGTGAGAAGCTCTTTACACTTTTTTTTTAATCAAACATACAGTTAAGTGCCATTAAGTGAAGGAAAACTCCAAAGTGCTCAGGAATTGTAGAGACAAATCCTCTTTTGGTGTGGGGAAAAAAACAGTGTCATCAAAAAAAAGGGGGGGGGGAGTCCAAGGCACTCTTCTTATCCAAAAAAGTATTTTTAAAGCCTTGGTTGAAACGTGGCTATTTTAAAGTTAAAAACATAGTCAGGGCAGACACCCACGCGTGACAGCAGACAGCCTTCTTCAGGGTAGAGTACATACAGTAAAGTACTGTACAGTAAACACAGTGACATGCTTGTGTGAATTGTATGTGTAATTGTAGAAATAATTATGATCTGTAGCACTTTATATTCACTTCTGTACTTGTTTCACATACTGTTGCGCTCTATTCCTTTCCAAATGTTCCCCAGGGAAAACGGTATGTGACTAAGAGGATACTTTCAAGGTCCTCTGATAAGAAACAATGTTAGCCCTGTGTTTTTCTATTCCTTCTGTGCTGCCCATTAAAAAGGGGCCTTCTTGGGAGGAGAGACGAGAGAGACTGAGGATGTCAAGCGAGGAACATGTTTTCCAGGGCTACTCACTCTCTCCTTTCGCGAAAACCAATTGTAAACTCTGATCAACTTGTCGTGGTCTCATCTAATTGATTAATTGAATTAATTTCCTTAACAGTAATAAAGAAGGGTGAGACATGTGAAGCACGAAGCCATGCAACTTCACAGTACTCCTTCCTTGACATTAACCCTTTCATGCAGAAGCTCCATTATGAGCTTGTTGCAACATAGAACTGGCCAAGTCTTGATCAGTTACTTAATTCTCGGTTAAGTGACATGACAACGTTTTTCTGTAATTGATCTGTGAGTTGGATCGCCGGCGATCTCATCTGCATGAAATCGCAACAAAATAGGCATAAGAATGTTCTCTAAAACTCCAGCTAATGGTCCCTAAACGTGTGTGTGATTGGCTTGCCTGAATGCGCACAGTACACGTTAGAATGTGCACAGTAGATGTTAAGACATGTGCCGACCAGTGGTGTAGTCTCCTTTTTTATAGTGGGTATACTGTAACTGAGCATTTTTTTGAAGTGGGTATACTGTGTATATTTGTGCTATTCAAAATAATGGAGCAATCAATTTTAAGTGGGTATACTGAAATCCCTGAAATTTAGAAGTGGGTATACTCCCTATACCCGCATTCTACGTAGACTACACCACTGGTGCCGACGGTGTAACTTCCGTCTTCATCAGAAGGATAAAACTTTTACATGTCTGAAACAATAAAAAGCTCAAGGTCACCCTCAGATGAAGATGTAAGTTACAGCGTCGAAACATGCCAGGTAAAGGATAACACTTTTACATGTCTGAAACAAAAGAAAACTGCAGACTTGATTTAACAGTTGGACATAATGAATGTAATTACGTTACGTAATATATCTAGAGTGGATGTTGTTTGGAGTAATGGGAGCGCTGGCTGTTGGCTGCAGCTATTGTGTACTCTGTGATAATGGCCCACTGGGCTGGCGATGTGTACTCTGTTACTGTTATATCATGATATACTGCATTGTGGCACTTTCATACCGACAACTTATGAATTCCACTGTGTGTGTGTGTATGTGTGTGTGTGTGTGTGACTGTGTGTGTGTGTGTGTGTGTGTGTGTGTGTGTGTGTGTGACTGTGTGTGTGTGTGTGTGTGTGCGTGTGTGTGTGCACACCCGTGCGTGCATGCGTGCGTGCGTTCATAGCTGTGCTGCCCTCTTAGGACACTTTTGCTCAAATTTGTACTCATTCATTTGATGCAACTTAAGGTTATTCAAAAGTATAGAAAAAACCTGTACATGTTCATTCCACATAATACACCATCAGTTTCAGTCATATCGAGCTTGCTAGTAAAATAAATTGGAGCCAATGGAAGATCCTCACAAAGATTGTAATGTGTATGTGTGTGTGTGTGCATGTGTGTCTAAAACAAAAGATAAGACCATTCAAAAAAGTGTGAGAAGAATCCTGCAACGTAATAATCAGTTTTTCAGTCATACCAACCTTGTTCTTCATACCTGTGTGTGTGCGTGCGTGCGTGCGAGCGTGTGTGCGTGCTTGCGTGTGTGCGTGCAGGGTGCGATTTGTCGGAAAACCAGAAGGGGGGATACGTTTCTGTTTTTTAAGCAATATCAATTGAATAATATTGAACTCAATAATAATTGAACTCAATAATATTGAATTATGCGTAAAAAGTGGCAATATCAAAACCAGAAGAGGGCACAATCCCCCTCATCCCCCCCTACAAATCGCACCCTGTGTGCGTGCGTGTGTGTGTGTGTATGTGTGTGTGTTCATACCTGGAACTCATAATGTACTACGCCTTCCTACACAGTAAATGTTGCAGTGTTAATTCAACACATAAAGAGTTCATTTAAGTCCAAATGATGTCAAATCAACTCTCTACGTGTTAAATGAGCACTGCAGAATTTACTGTGTAGTAGCCTCATATCCATCAATGCTCACTTCCTGTTTCATGGCAGTTGCCTTGAAATCTCTTATGGCCTTGTAGGGATTGTCTGCCTGTGTCCGAAATGTTAACTCAATCTCTCTCGTAGTGCATGATATACGGTGTGAGTTTCTTTGGTTTGTTCCCTGCATGGTGCATTAGGTAGTAAACATGTCGGTATCATGTGTCTGTTTTTTTTTAACTTTGTTTGTTTGCTGTTTGTTACACTTATACATGTACGATTTTTTTTGTTGGACCATTCACTGAATTGTGAATTAAACAACGCTCCTAGGTGTACATTTTGCACACAATGACTAAGTCATAGTACAATGTTCCACTGGTGTAACCAGGGCCGGATTAAGATGGCCAGGGGCCCCTAAACTACACTGTAAAAAATGCCCGTTGAAATTACGGCAAAAAACTGTCAAATTGCAACAGTCAGTGACCGTAAAATGTAAAACAGTTTATCTCTGTACTAAATACGGCAAGCTACTATTGAGTCAAAAAGCGCTACATAACTTTATTTTTGACAAGTGTCATATGTAGAAAATACTGGACTGTTCTCTGTAAAATATTGGAAAATACCGCTAAGTGAGATGAACTAGTCAAGAAACGGTACATAACTTTATTTTTCACTGGTGTCAATATGTAGAAAATACTGAACTGTTCACTGAAAAGAAAATATTGGAAAATACCGTTAAGTGAAGATGAAGTAGTCAAGAAACGGTACATGACTTTATTTTTCACTGGTGTACACATATGTGCACAGCAAATTTGTCAGAGTTATATTGATCAGAGTTAGACTGGTGTTCAGCCAAAATCTAAACATCAAGAGTTGCAGCAACACTACACAGTGTATCTGTATCTTCACAGTAATCTGAAAAAGTCTACCTGGGACAGTAATCCCTTGATTCAGTCTCTTAGAAGTAGCCCAGTCTATTTGAAACTGTCATTCTAACCCATCCAAATCAATCTGTCAATCAATTCCTGACCTCACCTGAGTGCTAAGGGCTGTCATGCAATGATTAACTGCCTGCACCTGCCAAATGCTTCATCACTCGGGTCACATGGTTCACTTGAACATGTATTTAAACAGGGACTGTTGCATTGTACTGCTCACTGGTTGCTAGCTAGCTAGGTGGCTGGCTGGCTGTAAGGCCGGCCGGCCGGCCGGCTGGCCTGGCCTGGCCTGGCCTGGCCTGGCCGGCCCGGCTAGCAGGTCACGTTGTAAGGGTGGCTGCATGGCTTGCTAACTAGCTTGTTTGTTAGCTTGCTTGCCCTGCTAGCTTTGGCCTTCATTTTCCTTAAAGATGGCCTCTCAACGTCATTTGATTAATATTGCTGTGTTCCCCATTGTTATTGAATGTGTTACGCGTTGGTCCCGTTTTAAAAAACGTTCTGGTTGCTTTGTTTCAAGCCGTTTTTGCAAGCCAGCAATGTGGCTTGTGGAGAAACGAGAGGGTGTTCCGTGTTTCTCGTGGAAAAGCGTCTCTGATTGGCTCACTCTTCCTGCTCTCGTGGAAATGCGTCTCTGATTGGCTCAGTCCTCCTGTTCTTGGATAGAATGTAATGGGAAACAGAGTCGCCACTTCTCCGGGTGGTACTGCACTATAGGGGCGCCAACGGAGGCGTGCATGCTCCATTCAGGGCTGTGCTCTTTCGACAGCGACCCCTAGGGGAGCTGCAGGCACGGAGCAACCAGAGTGGGCTTGCTGTATGGATGAGGCTTTGAGCTGTGTGTGTACCTGAGAGTAGCAACCAGTTGATAGCTAAGCTAAACTAGATTTCGGGCCACCAGACGTTGCTTGTATTGAAAACAAGCAGAAAAAAATTACTCGACATGTTTTTAGAAAAATGGGTCGACATAAACCTTTGTGGGCAACGCCTTCTTTCGACGTGACGAAACACAGAAAGGCTTTCGTGATTCGCTCGTTTCTCTGCATTATTAATGTAAATTGGGAAACACCGGGAAACACAGCCAGGCGAGGTGACGCACCGCTATGAGAGCCTTGCAAGTGAGTTTAACTTGGGATGACCGTCCGATCTTCAAACGGAGTGAGTAAAACTGTGTTTTATCGGAAGTTGGCCTTTAAGGTTATTTTCAGGCCTTTTTTTAAATAAAGAATGCATTTATATACCCTTCATTGGTGATACTAGACTGGTCCACCTCCCTGCACTAGACAATCTGGCAATTGGGCATTTATTTAGGTATCTAATTAGGTTGATGTTTATCGGACTCCCGTGAGTAGAATCTGTCCAATCAGTTGTCTGTGATTGCAACTCTATAATTGGACTCACCTGAGTATAATCAGTCCAATCAGTTGTCTGATTGTAACTCTATAATTGAACTCACCTGAATATAATCCATCCAACCACTGCTGCCATAATTTTACCGTAAAATGTAAAAAAATAATACCGTTATTTATTTAACGGTAGGCTTTGGCAACCACTGCTGCCATAATTTTACCGTAAAATGTAAAAAGGAAATAAACCGTTATTTATTTAAGGGTAGACTTTGGCAACCACTGCTGCCAGCAGTTTACCGTAAAAACAACAGTTCTTTTTTTTACTGTGTACAGGTCACTGTAGGCCCCCATGGAACGGACATTCTGCAACAAAACTACTTTGACAGTTTCAGCATTCTCACCCAAGAATAGAGGATATTTGGGGACATTTGACAATTAGTATGAGGCATTAATCATATTTGACAATCCATTAAAGATTTATGCAATACAGTGTATTATGACAATTCTGCTTTCTTAAATTACTTTGGCCTATTGGGGGGCACCTGGCAGTTAGGGGGCACTAAGCTGCAGCCATATCTAGCCTGTTCGTTAATCCGGGCCTAGGTGTTATTAAGCACATTCTATGCGTTTACATGAGACACTTAAGTCCGATTTAACTCACTTTAAATCTGATTAAAACTTAATTCCACTCTAAAAATATCATGTAAACACTTACCGAACAGGATTTAAGTTTATTCCGATTTAAACTTAAGTCCGATTAAAGTGGGTGGTTTATTCCTCTTTTAAATCCGATTAAACACGTTCCTCTGTCATGTAATCTTTTATTCAGAATTACAATAAATCCAGTCGTTCCACGCATGCTCGTTGACCACACGATGGCGCCGAGAGCCCGAGCTCTTTGCCAGTGAGAAAAAAATGGCGGCACCTCCTGTTGATTTTCACATGAAAGTTTTGCTTAATTTAAAGTCCCTACGCGGCTATAAATGTTGTGGCTTCCATATATTGATGTAAAAGTGCCCCATGAAGTAATGAAGCACAACAAAGTTACTCCACATCACCCTTTCACCAGTTCGTTTTTCTAAGCTAGGTGGGTGCTAACTAGCATTTGAAAGAACCAGACCCAAAGGGGATTTCTCCAGCCTTGAGTCCACTGAGGGAATTCATTTTCGGGCTGAAGATTAGCTTCTGTCCCAGTAGTGAAAAGAGTTCCCCAGAGGTTTGGCGACCACGCCCCACACCGTATTTGGCTCACTCAGCAAGTGCGTCCTCAGTCCAATCGCAATGCTTTATTTTCCCCAGACGTTTAATCGCATTTAAGTGAAAGTGCCATGTATACAAGTCGCAAAATAACTCTTCATCCGATCTACTTAAATCTCATTTATTAAATCGGATTTAAAAACATCATGTAACCGTAGCCATTATGAGGCTATGAATGAATGAATGAACGAATGAATGAATGAATGAATGAATGAATGTGACTCATTCATCCAGGTCTTGGTGTACTGCGTCTCCTTGAGAGAATAGGGTTGATTGAGGCCAGAGTCTCAAGTTAAAGGGCAATGTTTATTGGCACAGACAAACAGATGGTTTCTGCCAGCTTATCTGTCATCATATCAGCATAACTTTTTAAGAGATGGCCTCCCGTGTGTGTGTGTGTGTGTGTGTGTGTGTGTGTGTGTGTGTGTGTGTGTGTGTGTGTGTGTGTGTGTGTGTGTGTGTGTGTGTGTGTGTGTGTGTGTGTGTGTGTGTGTGTGTTGAGTGCGTGTATATGTGTGTGGGTGGGTGTGTGGGCGCTTGTGTTTTGAGTTTCACAAAAGTGCATACTTTTTTTTCTTTACTGGTATGCACGCACACACACACACGCACGCACACATATACACAAACAGAGAGAGAGAGAGAGAGAGAGAGAGAGAGAGAGAGAGAGAGAGAGAGAGAGAGAGAGAGAGAGAGAGAGAGAGAGAGAGATGCACCCACACCCACCTGCACGGATGGTTATAGGGGCTGATTTGAATATCCTGGAGTAGTGCTGTTTGTCTTGAGGCAAAGATGGCACCATCTGATAACACAAAAACCATCTTAGCTGCTCATAGGCAAAGACCGAGAGTTTCACACAGCGCTAGAAACTAAACCAAACTAATTACATTTACTTAAAGGGGCATTCCACCGGTGGAGACATGAATATGTTACTGAAAGTGGGTCATATGTATAGTAGAATAGTAACATACATTTCTAATTTGGTGCCTTCTTGGCCAAGAAAAGGCAGAAAATGACTTTTTAGTGCTTGTGGATTTGTGACAACAATCCCCATAATGCACTGCAATGCTCAAGTTCCACAGGCCACACCCAGTTATTTGGGACTCTATGCATCATCCCTCCCTCAGCTTGCAGGCAGTGTTGCTAGATTGGGCTGTTTCCTGCCCAATTGGACTGCTTAGGATGGTCGTGTGCGGGTAAAAATGGTGTGACGGAGGTCATCTTGCACCTGTTCACCCCCCTCGGGGATTGAACGTGCGACCTCGACAACTACAACGGTTCGGCAATGGGAGACACAGTACGCTACCGCTGGGCCAAGAGACTAGTCTAGGCTGGTTTTGAGCATTTTTTGGGCTGGAAATCATCAGCCTCATCTGGCAACCCTGCTTGCAGGTGCATCACAGTGGGACAGACATCACTGGAAAGGAGAAGCTGGAGCACACTGCAGCTTAGTTTTCAAGACTTTATTTTGTGCACACACGCGACCAACGTTTCTGTGTTGCTACACCTTCTTCAGAGTCAAATGATAGCAAGAGAGAGACACAAATTTCAAGACTTGACATTCACAGGTGATCCTACTTGGTTTGGCTAAATTGGTCTGATCTCATTGCAGGTAATTGACCCCACCCCCCAACACCAGGAAAAGATTGTAGACAATTAGACAGCTTGCCAACTTCCCAAAACAAAATAAAAAAGTGAAAAAAACAATACACAAAGAACATTGTCAATAAAACCACAGCTACAATTATTAGAAGACCACTGAATTTAGAGTATGAATCCAAAATGCCTTTCCACAAAGCCTCTCTGTCTAATTGTCTGCAATCTTGTCCTGGTGTTGGGGGGTGGGGTCAATTACCTGCAATGAGATGAGACCAATTTAGCCAAACCAAGTGGGATCACCTGTGAATGTCAAGTCCTGAAATGTGTGTCTCTCTCTTGCTATCATTTGACTCTGAAGAAGGTGTAGCAACACCGAAACGTTGGTCGGGTGTGTGCACAAAATAAAGTCTTGAAAACTAAGCTGCAGTGTGCTCCAGCTTCTCCTTTCCAGCTATGCCAGTGACTTACTGGCAGTGTTGCCAGATGAGGCTGATGATTTCCAGCCCAAAAAATGCTCAAAATCCGCCTGGAAGCACTAAATCCCGCCCAATTCTATTGATGTCGATGGGAAAGATTGGGCGAGTTTTCCTGTAAAATGCCATTTTTACCCGCAGACGGCCATCCCAAGCAGCCCAATTGGGTGGGAAACAGCCCAATCTGGCAACACTGCTTACTGGAGCCTCAATGCAAGTGATTTCAAAAGCACTGGGACACTGATCTGTGATAGGTCTGTTAGAGCATTAGGTCCAACCCCCTATGGGCGGGGTTGAAAAGGTGGGAAAAAGGCTTGTAGTCTCAACAGAAATCCACCTCTCTTACACTTCCTATGTCGATGATGCAAAATGACCATTTTTACATCATTGACATAGGAAGTGTTAAGAGATGAATGCGGATTTCTCCTATCTCAGGGGGAATTGAGAGATTTTTGAAAGACCATTCAAAAGTATGACTGGGTGTCTATCAATGGAAAGCCTAATGCAAAATGGGTGGAGTGTCCCTTTAAATTACTGCAATTAACCCCTTTGCACAGACCCTATGTCATAACTTTATTATATAGCATGCACATGTCTTAATGTCTTATTTAAGGCTCTGGGTGATGTTATAGCAGTGTTGTTATGATGTACCATTAGTTGAGTCTTTCCATCAAAGTTTGAACGGGTCCATCCCATTGGCAGGCCCATGGGCACAGAAAGCTACGCCCTGAGTACTAAGTAAACTAGATTGATAGAGAAGAATGAAATGAAATTCACCTTATCATGATGGCTGTAAACTTGTTCGATGGTGGTGGAAACAAATTTCCCCTTGGGGACAATAAAGGCAATCTAATCTAATCTAATCTAATCTAATCTAAATACCTTTACGTTTACTTGAGTAGGATTAAAACCAAATAAAGATACTTAGCCAATATGTAAATACAATTTTTCATTATTCTTATCACCAGAGACGGTTTAAATGCATTAATTAGAATAGAGAATCTTTGTTATCACCTCTGGTTACACGACAGAGAGCCACAGACATTTAATACACAGACAGAGGGACACAGACATAGTTGGCTATACCAATAGAGGCAGAGAGACACACAGTACAAATACAGTACAGAGGGGTCACAAACAATTTCCCATCGATTCATTCATTTTTCATATGAAAGATGAAAATCATATTGTCCCGTTTTTAATAGCTGAATTATTACATCTGATTGGCTGGACAAGTGGCCTATATGCCGTACAGATTTACACGCAGTGTCATTGACAGCCACCGATCCCGGGTCATCGACACGGCACACCCCTCTCCGTCTGCAAGGCTTTGTACAAGAGGCCAGGTGCCTTTGTGTTTGGGCTGCGTAAAAGATCCCTTAGCTCTGTGTGGATCCCTCAGTCAGAGATTCTTTAAGTATAGAGATATGCCAACATAGTAGGTTTCTATGGGCACCTAACATGACCAGGTTCCGGTCTGCCTAAAGGGCGTGTCATAATGCTCCTAGCATTGAATAGAACAGTCCCCAGGTCTGCCTAGGTCTGCCTAAAGGGGGATTTCCCCCCCAATAATAGAACCCGGAAACAATGGGCCAATGGAACCTCTCTCTCTCTCTACTCTCTCTGCCTCAGTCTTAACACTGAGGCTTTACTGTCAGGGCTGCACTTTAATCCGCTCACATCTGCAACGGTTCTGCTCCTCTCCAGATGTTCAGCTGTCTTAGTGCAAACGCTAGTCTAAGGGAGAGGCTAATCCCACACACGTACCACACAGGCATGGATGCACGCGCGCACATACTTTGTAAACACATAGGCATACACATATACACATGCATACGTTTACATACAAACACACACACACACACACACACACACACACACACACACACACACACACACACACACACACACACACACACACACACACACACACACACACACACACACACGTAAACAATCACACTTAGGGACGTCACCTCACAAAACAAACATGTAAACATTCACACACACACACACACACACACACACACACACACACACACACACACACACACACACACACACACACACACACACACACACACACACACACACACACACACACACGCACGCACACACACACAAACACCTCCCCCCAACATATTGACACTGTGGTACCAGACATAGAGTGCAATGCATCAATGTCATGGGTCTTGAACTCGCTCAATGCCCCATGGGCCTTTCCCCCTGTCCCCAACAGACTATACACCAAAACAACGAGCCAGGCTCCTATACGAACTGCAGTCAGAGGCCATAACACATTCTCCTCTCACACAAACAGCTCTTTTCTAAGAAAAGCTATTTACTTACGTAAATACGATTTCCATGACTCTGTTCGATTTGATTGCATAACTAACAACAACAGGGTCCTGTCCATGTCCAGAATGAGTCCTAACCAAATGCAAAGCAACAAAACAAAAAATGTAACAGCAAAAACAACGCAAACACATTATTTCTGGATATTCTTCAAATATTGTGCATGTATATTGTTATGGAGAAATGCTTAAAAGGACAAATCATACTGAAGACTTAGCGTAGCACCGAAGCAAACAACAGCTGAGTTGATACTAAAGCTATCGATTGCATTATGTAAGTTTATGTGCATTCTAATGCAACGTTTTTTAATATTCTTGTTTCTCAGTCTGGCTAAACTGGTAACGGATTAAAAGCCTAATAAGGCACTGCATGTCTATAAAGTCAGAGGAGCCATAAAGTAACAACATGCTCCATGGTGTGTGGGTGTGTGTGTGTGTGCGTGTGTATGTGTGTTAACAGCATGAATCTGTGTGTGTGTGTGTGTGTGTGTGTGTGTGTGTGTGTGTGTGTGTGTGTGTGTGTGTGTTAACAGTATGAATCTGTGTGTGTGTGTGTGTGTGTGTGTGTGTGTGTGTGTGTGTGTGTGTGTGTGTGTGTGTGTGTGTGTGTGTGTGTGTGTGTGTGTGTTGTTTGTGTGCGTACGCGTGCGATTGTGCATGTATGTGTGCATATGTGTATGTGTGTTTACCATATCCGGTTGAGGCTGTTTAAAAATACACATGGGTTTTCTCTATAGAACACACATGGGTCTTCCCTATAGACTGTATCTCCTCCAAGAGAAGTGTGTAAACACAGGACCTGCGTGGCGTGCCGTATAACCAGATTTACTCTCATTAGTCGACAAGCATGAATAGGGCTGTACGCTGCTGATGCGTTTCCTGTCTGTCGCTACGGAGAACCATGAAAAAAATGAACATTCTGCTGAGCTCCCATTGAGCAAAGCTGTTGCCATAGCAACTGGTAGAGAGCGATGGCTAGCGGCAACAAGACTGAAATCAGCAGAGCGGTGGACAGGGAATAGGTGAGAGAGAGAGAGAGAGAGAGAGGGAGAGAGAGACAGAGACAGAGAGACAGAGACAGAGAGACAGAGATGGCCGAGGACGACAGAGAGAAGAAGGGAGACAGAGAGAGAGTGAAGCAAATGTGGTCTTGTGTACATGTCTGAAGAAGAAAAATATTGAGACAGAGAAAGAATGAAACAGAAGAAAAGATTTGGCAGGAAGGGGTAAGGTAGGGTAGGGTGTGTAAGCATAGGGTGTGTATGTATGCATGTGTGAGAAAAAGAGAGAGTGCACATGTGTGAAACAGAGAGAGAGAGAGAGAGAGAGAGAGAGAGAGAGAGAGAGAGAGAGAGAGAGAGTCAGACAGACAGAGAGACAGAGGCAGACAGACAGAGAGACGGAGGCAGAGAGATATAGAGAAGGATGAAAAGAGACTGGTGAAGAGATAAAGAGGGAGAGAGAGAGAGAGAGTAGCGGCTGTGTCGCGATGCTGTAAGGGGGCGGCCATCTTGGCTGAGAGTCTTCCTTCTGTTCCTCTCTCAGTCCTCATTCATGCTCGATCTCCCCATCCTGCCTCCATCTCCATCCAGGTGTGTAAGGCAATCAGCGGTAATGAGCAATACTCTACATCAGTGTTTCCCAACCAGGGGTACGTGTACCACTAGGGGTACGCGAGCACACTGAAGGGGGTACTTGGAAAAATGTAATTTTAAGAAATGCATGGGGCATAGTCACACTGGGATAGAAAAAGCGATGTAAAACATGACTAGGGGTACTCGTGGCACAACGAAAAGGCTTGGGGGGTACATGAGACAAAAAAGGTTGGGAAACACTGCTCTACATGGCTGCTTACCACGGCATCTCTCCTCTTCCTCTACCACATCAACACCCTCATTATATATGTAACCCCCCACCCCACACCCACACACACCCACATACACAAACACACTCACCAGCACCACACTCCTAACCCCTCACTCACCTATATTTCACACACACACACAGGCACGCCGCACACGCAGGCATGCACGCACGCACGCGCACACACACACACACACATTGCATGTACATGCATCTTAGCAGATCATGAAAGTCTCTCCCTGATACACATACAAACAGATGATACACCTCCCTCTCTCCCCCCCTCTCTCTCTCACTGATGAGGGTTTGAAGACACACAATGTGGACGTGGGGGCTTACGTGGGGGCTTCTCCCATTTCTAATCAGATGAAAGGAGAGAAGAGAGAGAGAGAGCGAGAGAGAGAGAGAGAGATTATCCTGACTATTCCTCCTCCATCTTTTTCCTTTCACTGCCAGGAGAAGAGGAGGAGGATGAGAGGCAGAGGAGAGAGGGAGGAGAGGAAGAGGGGGAGGTGTGGTGGAGTGTAAGGAGGAGACTCGAGGAGGAGTGGGTGGGGCTTATGAGACGAATGACTGGCTGTGTGTGTGAAAGAGAGAGAGTGTGTGTGAGAGAGCAAGAGAGCGTGTGTGCAGCACGCCTATATGTGTGTATGAACATGTGTGTGTGCGTGTGCTGAAGACATAGGGAGAGGGGTACAGAAATCAACTGCAAGAGAGATCGAGAAAGAAAAAAAAGAGAGGGAGCAGGAGGAGAGGAAGAGAGAGAGAGAGAGAGGGGGGAGGTCACCTGTGGATGTACAGGAGGGAGTAAAACCGACGGGTCTCTCTCTTTCTCACTCTCTCTCTCTCTTTCACTCTGCCGTCTGTCTTCAAGGTCCGGTTACCGGTTGCTCTGCTCTGCTCTGCTCAGATCGCTCTGGGGACATGACTGAACTCTGACGCTAACCAGCAGTGGCAAGGTGAGGAGGAGAGACACCGGCGTGGCGTGGACAGAGGAGCGCTAACACAGAAGAAGGCAGAGAGGGGAGAGGGGAAAGGAAAGAAGCAACGGAAGAAAGACACGTTTGCTCCTGTTTTTGCTTTTCTTTTGAAGGTAAGGTGAACTTTTTGCCATCTTAACTAACTAACTAACCACACACACACACGCACGCACGCACGCACGCACAGAAAGGACAGACACGCGCACACGCACACACACACACACACACACACACACACACACACACACACACACACACACACACAGACCTTTGTCTAAACAGGGCTTACATACATACATACATACATACATGTAGCAGCAGCCGGACCAGATGTCTATCACCCAATCACTCAGTCTTCCAAAAAGCAGAGAGAGGGTGGGGGAGGACGTACAGAGCTGAATGTATTGAGTTGGGGGTGGGGTGGGGTGGCGATGGGTGTGATTGTTGTGGTCTTGGAGGACTGACTGATGCTACTGGTTGTGCAGCTACAAATGAGTGGTGGCGAAGCATACAAGGGATGGATGCACAGATTTTTATTTGTCATTTGTATAGAAATACTTAAACCTGTTAAGACACAGCGTCATACATTTACTGTTACCAGAAAGGCAATGACCAAGTCATAGTAAAGGCCCTGCGTTTTACCATAGTGTAGTACAATGGTAGTTAACTTTTCAATGACTATTACAGTGTTCCATTCGTGGAACGGCATGCGTTATAGGCAGGCCCGCCGACAAGGGGGGACAAAGGCGTATGTTGTCCCGGGCCCAGGGAGATAGGGGGCCCAGAATTGGGTCCCATTTACATTGTATGTATTGGGTAGAGGGCCCTTTCAGATGACTTTGTCCCGGGCCCAGCAAAAGCTGTCAGCGGCCCTGGTTATAGGGCTACAAGTATAGCATGTGATGAAATCAAAAGTCACATGAAGAGAAGGGAGGGGTTGGGCTGAGCTGTGCATGTGTGTTGTTGTGATGTGCGTGGTTGAGGGAGGCTGATATTGTTGGTGTTGATGCGTGGCGATGAGGGGTTAAGGCAGGGATGTCAAACTCAGGCCCGGGGGCCAAATTTGGCCCACGGAGCCATTTTATTTGGCCCGCGAGATCATTTCAAATGTGTATTACAGTTGGCCCACATACACCATTAATGTACACCGTAACACAACTTGAACATGAAATTTGCTGTATCACAGAATGTGCAGACATATTTTAAACAGACAAATATGGTGGGTATATGGAGAGTATATGTGAAATTTAACTATGAGTATGAAGTGCATGCTTGCACAATTTTAGTCCATTTTTAAAAATAATTGTTGAGTTCGGCCCGCGACTTCTTTCCAGATTTTGATTTTGGCCCTCAGTCAATTTGAGTTTGACACCCCTGGGTTAAGGGGTAAGGGGTTTGCACTAAGGCTACGGCTGGGCAGATGGGTAGAAATGGTTTGTGTGGAGGGCACTAGTGTTTGGGCTGTTGGCGAGGGCTGATATTGTTGGTGGTGGTGTACTGTGGTGATTGTGGACAGGCTGGGGCTGGATGCGGTGCCTGATGGTAGTGATGGTGAGTAATGGGTGTGTTGTGGTGGTTTGGGGGGCATTGATGTTGATGGTAGTGTGTGGTTTCATGTGTGTGGTGAGGAGAAACTGATGTTGCTGAGGTGTGTGTGTGTGTGTGTGCGTGTGTGTTATGCTGAGGTGGTGTGTGTGTGTGTGCGTGTGCGTGTGTGTGTGTGTGTGTGTGTGGTGTGTGTGTGTGTGTGTGTGTGTGTGTGTGTGTGTGTGTGTGTGTGCGTGTGTGTTATGCTGAGGTGGTGTGTGTGTGTGTGCGTGTGCGTGTGTGTGTGTGTGTGTGTGTGCGCGCGCGTGTGTGTGGAATAGGGGTGTGTGTGTGTGGACTGATTGGTGGGAAGGGGGTTGTTTGGGTGTGGTGATGTTATGTTGTCATGAGAGGGATGGGAGGGGATGGGAGGTGTGTTGAGCAACTATTGGTGGTACTTCTGGTGGCTGAGAGAGAGAGAGAGAGAGAGAGAGAGAGAGAGAGAGAGAGAGAGAGAGAGAGAGAGAGAGAGAGAGAGAGAGAGAGAGAGAGAGAGAGAGAGAGAGAGAGAGAATGTGTGTGCGCGCGTGCGACTCATGGTGATGCTTCTGGTAGCTAAGTGGTGGTAAGGTGTGTATGTGTGGAGGGGAGGGGGTATATGTGTGTGTATTTTGCGGTGCGGTGTATTTTTAGCTTCATACGGGAGAGGGAACAAGGCAGGCAGGCCTTGAATGAGTCAGACCACGCACTCACTCTCCACCTGGTCAGGCTGTCACTGAAACACTGCCGTCATTTCACTCTCTCTCTCTCTCATCCTTTCTTTCCCCACCCTTTTCTCTATCCCTCTCTTTGTCCCTCGCTCTCTTAATCGCTTCTCATTTGGTTGTGCAGTAACTGAAACATTACCGTCATCTCTGTCTGTCTTTCTCTGTCTCTATAGCTACCCATCTTTCTATGTCCCTCCATCTCCATCTCTCTGTCCCTCTGCATTTGTTTGGTAATACAGTCACTTAAGCATTATCACCTCTCTCTCTCTCTCTCTCTCTCTCTCTCTCTCTCTCTCTCCCTTTCTCTATTAATTCTCTTTCCATTTCATCTCTGTCCTTCTTCATTCCCATCAATCTCACTTCATTTCACCATTATACAGTCCGTCTTCTTATTACTCTCGTCTTTTTCCATCACTCCATTTCACATCTTTCTCTCTCTCTCTCTCTCTCTCTCATCCTCTACTGCTCCCATCTTTTCCCATCTCTCTCCATCCTTTAGCTGTCCCAAGAAAGAGTGAGCACAGAGCAGGCCACATAAAGTGAAAGTGAAAGCCCATTGGGAAACTCCAACTCCCATTGTCATTGTGACATAGCACTCCACAGCACACAAGTGAACACTGCACACTGCACACAACGAAATTGCATTTATGCCTCACCCGTGCAAGGGGGCAGCCCTCAGTGGCGCCCCATGGGGAGCAGTGCGGTGGGACGGTACCATGCTCAGGGTACCTCAGTCATGGAGGAGGATGGGGGAGAGCACTGGTTGATTACTCCCCCCACCAACCTGGCGGGTCGGGAGTCGAACCGGCAACCTCTGGGATGCAATTCTGACGCCCTACCGTTCACCCATGACTGCCCTATTCTTATTCTTCATTCCCCTGTTCCCCTCTCCTCTTCTTCTCCTACTCTATATCCCTCTGTTCGTCTCCTCCGTCTACTCTACAGTCCTCTATTCCCCTCTACTCTTCTTATTCTACTCTGCATCCCTCTGTTTCCCTCTCCTCTTCTTATTCTACTCTGCATCCCTCTGTTTCCCTCTCCTCTTCTTATTCTACTCTATATCCCTCTGTTCGTCTCCTCCTACTCTTCTTATTCTACTCTGCATCCCTCTGTTTCCCTCTACTCTCACTCACTGCTGCCCATTATTATTGGACTGCCATCAGGGCCAGTGGTGATGCAGGGCTATCTGTTCTCAGTGTTGCCCATGATCCATGATTACAGAGGACCGTGGTGGTGGCCATGCATGCTGCTGCTCATCTGTAATATGTTGTCCTCAGTGGTGTAGTCTACGTAGAACGCGGGTATACGGAGTATACCCACTTCTAAATTTCAGGGATTTCAGTATACCCACTTAAAATTGAATGATCCATTGATATGAATGGCACAAATATATACAGTATACCCACTTCAAAAAATGCTCAAATATACAGTATACCCACCATAAAAAAGTAGACTACACCACTGGTTGTCCTGACACGTGTGCTGCCAGGGGAAGGACACAAAAAACCATGACCTGATACCAGGTCAACGGCTGACGGCATTATGGAGAATTTGTTGTTTCATTGCGTTGGACGATGATTTTGTTTTTGTCATTGCGTCAGACTATGTTTGTGCCATTGCCATTGCACTGTTGTTG
Source organism: Engraulis encrasicolus (assembly GCF_034702125.1). Taxonomy (NCBI): domain Eukaryota; kingdom Metazoa; phylum Chordata; class Actinopteri; order Clupeiformes; family Engraulidae; genus Engraulis; species Engraulis encrasicolus. Next base: position 33,206,540 of record NC_085880.1, read on the forward strand.
CTAGTGCTTTTGGCTATGTATTTCTTGTTGTATTTAGGCTGTTGTGCTTTTTATGGATTAATGCTACTCCATTGCATTACGGTAGGGACACATACACGCGAATTTGCGAACTTTGCCATTCATTCCTATGAGAGAGGCGAAGGCAAACGATGGCGAGGCGAAGGCAAGCGATGGCAAGCGACCGCAAGCGAACAGGAGCGAAGCGAAGCGAAATTATTAAAGAAAGTTTAATGTTATGCAAATGAGGAGCGAATTCGCCTGTCACGGCCAAATCAAATCAACAACATAACGGTTCAATTCCAATTGATTCGCCGCAACGACCTGATGACGGTTGGATTTCGCCTCTCTTCGCTTCGCCTTGCTTCGCCTCCTATGTGTCCCTACCGTTAGGCTACAACAGTGTATGTCACATAGTGTCGAACTGTCTTTACAGTAGGCGATTATTGTCAGTAATAAGTCAATATTCAAAGTTTCATTACAAAAAGGCAATCGCAACTTGGTGGAACTTTCACTACCACTGCAACAAAATTGCAACAAAAATATAAAAAGCGCCATGACTTTCACAGCGATTTTCTGGAAAAACGTATGCAACATCGGCTATTTTAAACAGCAACTTTTAAAAATGATGCCCGCGAATGGACTGGTTTGCCATTGCATTAAGCTTTGTTTTTGGCAATGTGTGTGGTTTTGAGTTTGCTGGTCCTATAATGAGGGTCAGAGGATTACCCTGACGAAACACATGAACATGTCCACATGTATTACAGCTGGTATACGCATGTACAGATTTGCATCTACTTGTATGCAAATATATGGACTTTTTACAGGTCAGTACAGGGCACACAAAGAAATTGCCTCTCTGAGCTGATTTTAAGACTGTGTGTGTGTGTGTGTGTGTGTGTGTGTGTGTGTGTGTGTGTGTGTGTGTGTGTGTGTGTGTGTGTGTGTGTGTGTGTGTGTGTGTGTGTGTGTGTGTGTGTGTTCGCCTTAAGGCATGTGTCTTTTGCTGAGGTGGTGGCTGATGTGGTGTCTCTTTACTTCTTAAATATTCTGGGGCAACGAAATCCCAGCTGGTACTGACACACAAGCATGCATGCACACACACACACACACACACACACACACACACACACACACACACACACACACACACACACACACACACACACACACACACACACACACACACACACACACACACACACACACGAGTGCACACACACACAGGC
>NC_085880.1:33212765-33250265 GCF_034702125.1 Engraulis encrasicolus
GTGCCTGTGCTGTCTGTCTCCTGAGTGCAGATGGCAGATATTAGCACTTCCTCCGTGCCTCATTCCTCTAACACCAGCATGCAATTTCATGTGTGAACAACCCTGCCAGATCAACATGCGTCTGGGGTGATGGCTATTTAAAAGGTGCAAGATGACAACCATGTGAAGAGCCAGCATTCAATTAAGCGTTGTGGTTTTGCTTTTTCAGGACTCGTGTCTGCAGACTAATTGCTAGGCTAAAGGCTAAACATCAGAAACAGAAGGCTTGCTTTCGCTGCATAATAAACTTGCACTAAACGCTCTTCTTAGTGAATATGCACACTGGATTTCTCTTTTAATCCTGAACTGGGATAAATCTATGCATGGGAAGGAGACACTGAACTAGACTGAGTCTATGCATAGGAAACTGGAACAAACTTTTTGGAAGCACATCATTATTTGTGCGCACAGACTTTTGGGTACTCTTGCTTAATGAAGATGACGAGTGTGCGCTGTCAGATACCAATCAGCTAATTTCATTAAAATAGCATTATTGCATTATTCATAGATTCATAACATTGCATTATTCATAACAGGGTACTGTTTTGCTTCAAAAAAAAGATTTACTTAATAACCAAAGATGACATACGATATGCCTAATGAGAAAGCAGTGGAGTCAAAACAGGATTTTTCTGGAGCTAAACAGTGTACAGATCACCTCTTGTGAAGTTCCTGGTACACTTGGCTAGCACCTGCAATTATATTCTTTTGGATGTATGCGCCTCTTTCATCTGTAATATCTGTATAACTAACATGTTATTAAAGTCCTCTCTTGTCTTTCATGCTTTCTCAGGTATCCGATGATGGCAGAGAGAGCTCGTCCTGTGTCGGAGCACTTCCCTCCCACAGGCTCCTCCCACACAGAGCCTGGACCAATCACAGACAGCCTGTCGCTATCCAAGAGTTCCACAGACATTGGCATGGTGACGACCCCGCCACAGCCGGACAAGCCTCTGCCCAGCCAGGAGACGGTGAGCTCCAACGGTGCCGGTAGCATCCTGCCGACTGACACAACTACCACCAACGCCGCCACCACCACTACCGCCAGCGATGCCCCTGCCGGTGCCCAAAATGGCGGCCAGCCGATGAACTTTCACCTCAGTGGCTCCCACAGTGCCGACAACACTCCAGATCACCTGGTGGTGGTCCGCAACCCCGGGAGGCCACACAGCATCGCGGAGAGTCCCGGTATGGAGGTGGTGCTAGAGGGAGAACTGAACCACTACCATCAACATCAACACCAACACCAACACCAACACCAACACCACCCTCACCACCTCCCACACCAGCTCCCTCACTACTACCCGCACCTCTACCACGCTGCCCCTGCCTGCTGCGCGGGGGACATGGCCCTGGGCGCGGCCGGCTCTCACAGGGATCTGAGCGGGCACATGCTGGCACCCGCCATGCTGGCGGTGCAGAGGAGCCACTCAGACACGCTGCAGACGCTGAGGGAGAGCCCGGTGCCCCTAAATCACCCGCACCCACATCCACACATGCTTCAGTACCCCCAGCACTGTGACAGCCCCAACATGGCTGCCTGTGCCAATATGGCTGCCTGTGCCAACATGGCTGCCTGTGCCAACATGGCGTCCTCCGCCACCTCGCCCTCCCAATTCGCCCATCTGGTCCAGGAGAGATGCTGTGACCCGCAGCAGCCCTGTGTAGGGAACGTGTGCCAGCTGGCCACAGCAGCCCCGTCCACAGCCACAGTATCCAGCTCAAGCAGAGGCCCCAGCCCCACGTCATCAACCGGCCAGCCCCAGCCCCAGCCCCAGCATGGCTGCGTGCCAGTCACAGTGTCCAACGTGCCCTGCGAGGGAGCCGCGGAGGCCAGAGGACAGCCTGTATGCTACGAGGACTTGGCATGTTGTGGTGGTGTTGGCGGTGGGGGGGCGTTCGGTGTGGCTCTGGGCCCCGGAATGGTGGAGGAGACCCTGGCCGCGTACTGCCACTACCAGCCCATACCGGCCACCGCGGTGCAGCTGCTCACCCCGCCGGCCAGGGGTCTGCCCGGGGCCGAGGCTCAGCTCCTGGCCCTGCCGCGGCTCATCTCCTCCATCAGCGAGACGGGGCTGGACGCCAAGCGCATGCTGCGCTGCTGCAACCTGGACTGCCCCTGGCCGCATGCCCCGGCGCTGCACCAGCCGCACGTTGGAGAAGAGGGCCATGCCGGCAGTGCTACATCCAGAGATGCCACCTCCATCTCCATAACCAACACCACCAGCACCCTCACCAGGGACATGGGCACCATGACGTCCCAGCTGGAGCTTAGGGACATTGGGGTGCAAGCGGAGGTGCAGGCCGCCGGCACCTCCCCGCCGCCCCACCACATGTACCCCGAGGTCTGCCTTGTGGAGGACAGCGGTGGCGCCAACGGTGGTACACCGGTGTCATCATCCGGTAAAGGCAAGGGCAAGGGCAAGGGTAAGGGTGGCGCGGCGGCGGCGCACAAGTCTCCTGTCAAGGAGGTGAAGTGGGACGCGGAGGGCATGACGTGGGAGGTGTACGGGGCCTCCGTGGACCCCGAGGAGCTGGGCCTCGCCATCCAGAAGCACCTGGAGATCCAGATTAAGGAGACGGCCAGTCGTGCCGCCAAGCTCTCCCGCCAGAACACCAGCTTGTCCCAGGCTGCTGGAGGTGGAGGTGGTGGGGGTGGAAGTGGAGGTGGAGGTGGTGGCAGTGATGGAGGAGGTTCCACCCGGAGGAGGAAGAAGAGGGCTGGGGGGCTGATGGGGTCGCTCAGGGGGTCGCTCAGGGGACCTGGGTGTTGCACACGCTCCACTACTGCAGTGGATTAAGGATGTGGGTCATGGGGAGTCATGGGGAGTCTGGATTCTGGGACTCTGGTGTTCTGAAGTCTGTAGCTTTGGATTCCAGATGACTCTAGAATCTCTAGGAGTCTATATCCTCACAGACACACACATGTGTACACAAAGTGATAGGACATTAGTTGTTGTGCGAGCACCTGTGTGACTTCACAATGCAATGTGTACACAGAAAGATAGGCAAGCACCCACACAGACATGCACACACCTGCACACGAACCTGGACACGCACGAACGCATGAACACACACAACATCTGTGTAGCCTCAGTGTATGCGGAAAAAAAAACAGACAGATGAGCGCTCACGTACACATGCACACACACACACACCGCTAAGATTCAAAGTGTGATCAAGCAATGCAGTTGGATGGAGCTGTAATGTTTTTCAAAGAGTGTTCCAGAATGAGAAAGACACTCCCATCACATGAAGGGAACAACATGATGGCTCCATTTCTTCAGTAGCCAACAGTTTATTTACTTCTGTATTGTTAAGGAGAATAGCATTGGCCATGACATGTGCCTGTCTTCCTTATAGTTTTATGCTACCACTTTTAGACAACAGATTGTCACAAAGGGCTATTTATGTACAATACCGGTGAAGGTTTTTTTTTGTTCTTTCTTTTTTTTTTGCAGCTAAAAAGTTCTGCCAGAATAATGGCTGAATAATGAACAGCAATTGTGTTAAAACTTAAGTCCACGCAGTTGTGTGAAAGCCAGCGCTGAGGAAAAATATACTAAAATAGATTTTAAGAAGATGGGAAGTTGCTCCTGTTCTCCAAACCAAGAAATCACCTGACACAACTTTGATGGGCAAAACTAGCTAGTTGTATTTAGCTACTGGAGATTATGCAGATAAAAAATGTTCACATTTCAAGTTGTACTTCAAATTGTACATCAAATTGTTTTTTTGTTAATTATTTACATTGTTTGTCCAAACCGTACCCTTCTTCATGGACTCGAATGTGCCAGTCTTCATTTCAGCTGTGCAATTTTTCATTTTAAACAGATCAGGATGCAAACCGTTTGGGAAACAGCATTTCATAGATTTGATACTTAGATGATAATGAAGCTTAAGATTTTTATTGGCTTAAAACTTGTTGATCTAATGCATTTGAGTATGCCTACCCTGTTGCTGTGCCACAAGATAAAAGTAAAATTTGCAAGGTGCCAAAAGTCTGAGAGGAAGGCTTACTGGTAGATGTAACTGGCATAGGTACTACAATAGGACATTGGCAAAGTAGAGGATAGAGGACACGGTTGTGTGGGTCATCTTAGTCTATTGTAGAAATAAGAGAAGACATGAACATCCCAAGAAATTTACTGGGAAGTGCTTGACTAAGTAAAGTAAACTTAGAAAACAAAAACAAAGCCTACGACACCAAGGCTCCCAACTGTTTTTTTTTGCATCTTATCCTAACCTGCCTTCACCATAGTATGTGCACCAGTTGCCGGAAATGTTGCAGTGTTAACTCAAAACTTAGAGAGTGTAAAAAGCCACTGAAACTTTAATATATGAGAACGCTAATTCGTGCCCGCACTCGCCAACTAGCTGCAGTAGGCCTACCGCCCGGTCAAGTGAAATATGAATGGGGTTTAAATGGAGCTGCCCACAATATAGTTTTTCTTGTTGTATACGTTTTTGTATACGTTTTTGCCCCGACATATCAATATTGATTTCGTAACTAGTCCAAAAAAGAACTAATTTGAGTATATTTTAGATTTTTTTTTGCGCCTCTAGATTATTATACTGAGTTAACAAGCTATATTTATGACTCCATTCAGGTTTCCCAGTATCACTTGTGCAGCACATTTTTGAGGGAACAATAGAAGACAGAATGTGAGTTAGCCCTCTCATATATTCTACTTTCTCTGCAATGACTTTGCCCACTTCAAAGGGGGCAAACGCAGGTTTAAAATGAGCAGCGTGACCTCCAGTTGAAGGACGCTGCTGAAACGGACCCTACCCAAAAGGTCACCCCATTGCCAAGGGCAGCACGTGTGTGTTTTCTAGTATTGGCCAAAGCCATGCCACAGTGAATGTCTGCAGGTTCTATTAATAGATATGACTACTGAATTAACCGAGTGAAATATATTATATTAGGGGATGGTGTGTTAAGAAATTCATTAAAATGTAAATTTATATTTAACCTAGGGCTCTGACCTCAATCCCAACCATCTGTCATCGTCACAAAAGCTTTCATAACAAGCAGCACAGTTTCCACAGACTAAAACTAAGTACTAGTGCTACACAGTGACAATCACAACACATAGTATTCCTCCAATAACGTGAATCACAATTGTAAACACACCTTTGTATAGAAATGAACGAAGGCACACAGTCACCCACCACACAGTCACCCACCTCTTGCAGTGTTGACGTAGTTGTTCACTATAAGATGGATATACTGTGTATAACTTAAGCTTATACGGCTATGCCACACAGTCATTGATGCATTTTAAATTATGTTGGGGGCATTTTTTTTATTTTACAGTGGCTGCAAATGCTATCCTCTCTTTCTTTAATGTACACTTAACATTGAGGTTATTTTGATGCAACAGTTCACGCTTTGAGAAATTAAACATTCACAGCCCATTGACTTATAATAGCATAATGGCAGACAAAAAGATGAAGAATGACTTTAGATTCACAAAAGTTCAAGACAGCAGGCAGGCACACAATAGTTTGCCACAATATCCCATTGTCGAAGACGTTTTAGTAGCAGAGCATGCCCTTGAAAGGCGGGGTGAAAAGATGGCGATTTGATGGTGATTTGTGCAGGCACTGGTAGCAGTGAAGGGCTTTCTTCGTCATTGTGTGAGAAAAGCGCATTACTTGGGGGCTTTGAAAAGATGGCTGATGTGTGAAAGAAATGCTTGTGATTTTTTAAAAAGACTCTTATTGTGTTTGTTACAATCTGTCCTAATGAATCACTGGTGCCAAGCACGAGAAGAGCTGGAGTATTCTAGAATGCCACTGAAGAATAGAGTCAGCAATAAATTAAGTGTCAAACGATAATGTCAAAGCTTCTAGAAAGTTAGCATCTGTCTGTCACCTCTGTATTAGCTACTGAAGCTGACACTGTTTATGTATTCTACTATTTATAGGGTGAAATCCCATCTGAATGTCAGATCTGTTTCATTTTTCATCTGAGTCATCATATGTTATGTTTCCATCGCTTTTTTACTACTTGTTTGGGGAACAGATTTTCCACGTTCTTAAAGCATTTCATTCACTGCAGTATCCTATTTCTTTTTTTTCTGTCTTGGTGTATTTTCTTGGAGGATGCGAACAGTCATGGCTGGATTGCCCATAGTGATCCCTCTCATTATCAGTCCTCATACCACTACAGAGGCTTCTCCAAGACATAGATATAAATGAAGCTTCATTGTCTCTCTGGATGCCTGGTGGAGTATAGTCTCTGCTGAAAATGCCAGACCCAGTTTCTTATCCCAGACCAGCCCTGCATACACAGTAAAAACTGCAGTGTTAATTCAACACTAACAGAGTCGATTTAACACCTTCTAGAGTTTATTTGGTCCCCGAATACTCTCTAAGTGTTGAATTAACACTGCATTTTTTACTGTGTACAGTATGTTTTATGTTCTCAGGGAATAATTTCCCTACATGCCTCTTATGTACAGTCATGCATTTTGCCACTGTATTCTGTGAAACTGAGCAATTTCTCCTTTTGTTTTTTTTTTCTCGTCTCTTTCCATCTCATTTCCTTTCCAAAGATCTTAGAAGCAAAGCAATGCTTGTATCTGACTTGCTGAAGTACTCATGTATTAGAGACATATATTGTACATTTTAAAACGTGGTGATATATTTTAGGCTTGTTTAGTGTTTATTTTGAAATAAAAAAGATTAAAAGTAAACTGTCCTTGTGTATTTTCTTAAAAAATAAAAAAATAAACAAGTGAACAAACAGGGTTTGTCCTGAAATTCCTCATGCCTGTGCTGGTAACACAGGTGATTTCACCAATTATCTCATCATCCTGAAGGGGTGTGGTCATAAGGATCAGCTGCTTCACTGAATAGAGTGAAATAAGCGGCACCTCTGGTTAAAAATTAATACGGTGAGTGCCTTTACTATCAGCTGCAGCAGGTAGGCTAAATAATTGTTAACCATACACCACCCTGTGGTCAACTTGGGAACAACATGGAGGACGTGATGGAGGGAGCTTGCCCATGAGTAGAAAATCAAAAAGAGTTGTAATGGGACTTGCACATGTAGGCTACATTTTGCTATAGCAGAGGTGTCAAAAGTAAAAGTAAATTCATGGTGTAAGCACAACACTAACACATGATATTACATAGCTGTTACACCACTTATTCCATTCAGGGCTCGACACTGGCACCTGCCAACCGGCCAAATGCTGGTAAAACTTGGCTGTGGCTGGTAACACTTTCAATGTCACTAGACAATTTGGCAGGTAACTTATTCTCTGGTATGACATATCAGAATAATTTATATTCTGCACTTTGCCCCATGTGTATCAATTGTTTGTATTAAAGTTTAAGAAAAAGCTCAGTTGCTGAGTTTCTATTTGTTTGATTGTTTGATTCAATGTAGAAAGCTGTGCACTCGTCTTTTTCTCGCTTTAGCACCTCATCCTCTGAGGTTAGGTGTACAGCGCCATGATAAAGAAAAACAAATGTGGCTAATAGAATAACTAAATGGCTAGTGACTCGGGGAAACAACTAGCCATGATGGCTGGCAAGCGAAAATGTTAATGTCAAGCCCTGATTCCATTGTACCTAATGAGGTAGGTTAGTTCTAGGCCTAAGAACCCACTCCAAACTTGATCCAACCAGCACAGTCAGTTGATTGTAAGACAAGTGCACTGGTGTACTGCTTACTCAGATAAGTAAACTGTGTTGGAAGGAAACTGTGCTTCTTCTTTTTAAACTTTTTACACCTCTGCTAAATATCAGCTATTAGCTTAGTCTTTCTCAACGGGGGCGGTACAGCCCCCCAGGGGGCATTGGAGAGCTCTAGGGGGACGCTGAGAAGGATACAGCTGAGAGGGGTCGATGCTTAGTTGCCATCAAATAAATTAAACACAGAAGAACAATCTCTCGGGGGGTAAATGCATTGGCCACGGTGTATTACGGGGGCGTGGCCTGAGGACATACATATCATCATCGTCATATTTTTAAAAAACATAGATTATTGGACTGGGATAACTATGTTACATATAATGACTCTGTTTTAATCTACAAAATCTTCCATGGCCTGGCCCCTCCTCCTCATTTATCATAAAAAGCATAAGCATGTAGCCTAGCGAAGCCAGACCCGTACAGCAAAAAGCTGGAGCAAATTCAATTTGCGGTCGCTAGGGGCGTCTAGATTTCTAGGCTAATAAACAGGGCTACCAGAGCCAGTTCCAGGGGTGATTGCTCTGTCCCATTTAGGTGCTGTTTCCACGTAGCAGGATATTTTTTTAGCAGGGTATTTTTTTTTCCTGCTACGTGGAAACGCAACATGTGGATAAAAAAAATCCTCCATTGTAAAAAATGCGTTTCAGACCCCTAAACAGGATATTTTTTTCTCCTGCTATTTTTTTCTCCTGCACCTGGATTTTTAAATATCTGCTACGTGGAAACGGAAGGCCAAAACCAATGCAAAACCAATACAAGCAGGAGAAAAAAATATCCACATATAAAAATATCCAGCTACGTGGAAACGGCAAAGAGCGCTTTTAGTCAGGCTGTTTTCTCTTACAGAGCTTGTCACACCTGGAACACAATTCCCAGTAAAATTAGAAAGCTGCCAACATTAAACTCTTTTAGTAAACTGCTAAAATTATGGCTACTGGATTATCAATGCTGTCAACATAATCTTAGATAGTTAGTACTGGCAGCTGTTTAACTTATTTGGGTATTATATTTTGTAATTGTATTTTGTATTATATATTTTAAAATGTGTGTGTATTTTTGACTCTCTTTTTTTACAACTGTTTGCAATAACTGTGTATTTTTAGTTTTGTTTTAACTTTGTTTTTTTTTTAAGGAACATCAAACCTGTCAAGGGACAAAAGACGGAAATTAGCCTCTTGGCTACAATCTTGTATATTTAGCATTTTTGTTTAAATGCTGGCAATATATGCTGTCCCTTTCTTAAATAAATAAACTTGTAAACTTGTAAGTTGATGGGAAATTAACTCCCTTGTGCATGGTCAGTGGGTGCGACAAACATTTCCCTACGCAAAATCCGAAAGAGGATATCCGGTTGTCAGTGTTCAGTGTGTGGCCAAATTAACTGCAGCTGTTGGTCAGCAGTAATTGCTGGGGGTAATTAATAGTGTTGCACCGATACCGATACCAGTATCGGTGGATCGGCACGGTATCGGTATCGGCGAGTACCAACAAATAGGACGCCGATACCATTTACAGGTGCTTGTATGACACTTAAACAGCCTTGAAATTAGTTATTTCATAGAGGTATTTAAAAAGTATAAAAAGTTTTGCTGGATTCACTTTGTATTAGTCTTTTTCCTGTTTCACAAAGGTAGGCAACAGCCTGATAAAGCCATGCAATGATTTTACATCCAAGTAGTATGCACTACAGCCCTTCATATATATACATTTCAAATAGGGTGTATCGGTATCGGTATGGTATCGGTATCTGCCGATACTGCACAGCCAGGTATAGGGTATCGGTATCGGGGCCAAAAAATGGTATCGGTGCAACACTAGTAATTAAGGACAGCTGACAAACATTCACGCTGCCCTATGACTTGTTCCACACTCCGTCCCTCGCGGAAGTGGCATTTAACCATGCTTCCAATACTGATCGTAGAAGAAGAATTGTACTCCCCTCGCCATCATTCCGTACTACGCTGTTATGACATCAGTACATCCCCTTGTCTCAAGCCTCTTTGGTTGCCATTGGGGGGCATTAGTCCATTTAATTTTTAATGCTATAGGGGGGCGTTGTCAGTCTCATGATGATGTCAAGAGGGCGTTGGGAGGCTTGTGATGAGGTCCAAGAGGGAGTTTCTTCAAAAAAGGTTGAGAACCACTGTATTAGCTAATCAACCACTAACTACCACAAGCATAACTGAACTGGTCTCCCCTCTATGTTGTGTTGGAAGAACAGATGCCAAACGACATATGTCTCACAGTTTACTTAATTGAAAATAAAAATACAATTAAGACGCATGGAGCAAGTCAGGCGAGTCACCGCTGTTCTGCCTTGGGATGATTACAAAAGAGGCCAAGATGGGGTTACACCGTGGGAAAACCACACACCTACTCTGCCATACAAAGCAAAAGGGTATAGGTTCTGTTGTCCAGCCTAAGTAGGTATATTATTGACATGTGGCTGTTTTTTTACTCTACATTTAATCAATTTCGCTGATCATTTAACTTTATATTTTGAGAAATATCATCTCATCAAATCATTCTTAAGAACAATGCAGTTATCTTATAGGCCAGGCCTTGCAGGCCAGTTACCTTGGAGGCATTTTAGGGCAGTCCTATACCCTGAAAGACAAGTTGCAGTGCATGACTGCAAACATCACTACATCATGCTACAACGTTGTTGCAGCCCACACACACATCCCTACCCAAAGCCTTTTGTACCACCAGGTACAGTGGTATAGGCTACATTACAGGTAATTGTCTAAAGGGTCCTGGCAGGTGCGAATTAAAGTGTTCTTCCTCTACCATCTAATGAATGGGGGCAAGACACATTTTTGTCATCTGTCATGACAGGCTGAACCACAGTTGATAGACCAGCTAAGGAACCACAAGAGCCATGGTCATGTCACGCAACAAGACGGTTGTAAATCATCGGCTTCACAAACTGGAGATGGAGATGGATATTCCGTGTTGTTCCTCCCAGGTGGGAAATTTGACCTGGGGGTTGTTAACAGTGACGTCAGCTTGTCAGGTTGGATGGATTTTACATCTCACATCACCCTAACAGGAACCGAGCAGCCACTTTGCTCTGATTTGGAGCCATTGAGATGTACACATGTACACTTGGTTTGACTGCGCCTTGGTGCCTCGTCCTGCACTTACTGTCCTGCGTTTATACCTGGTCTCACATTAAGAGTCACAGGGAATAGGAGTAAAGTGCCCCTGGACAAAAAAAGGATATATATTTTCGACCGCTAAAATATTACCATTATCAGATAAAAAGGTAGGCCTACAGTATGTTACCTGGTATGTTAGGCTGAGGAAGGTGGTGGAGACAGACAGGAGAGTTCAGTTTGCTCTTGTATGGCCTCCTGTGTGGTAGCCCTACAAGGTGGACTGATGAATGTTAACTCTGTATAAAAATAGTTGAGCAGACTTAAGCAAATCTCTGACATTTGTGGTGTGATTATGAGGGGTCCTTGACAAAATGTTTGCTCCATTAGGGGTCGCCTACTGGGGGATCTTACGATAGCTTGATCACAAAAAGTGGCAGAAGCCAAAGGCTCCTCCTACCTAGGTGCCCCACCAAAAGTTTTAGATATTTTATTCCTGCAGCTATCAGAATTTTTAAGAACAGCTGCTGAGTGACTTTTTAATGGTTTGAATGGTTTTATAATGCTGTTGAGATACTTTGTGTGTTTTTATGATGGGGTGTTTTTGTTTATTTCTTAGCTCCTATTTACTAGTCCCGTCTTCCTGTTATGTGTTGTGTGTATGGCCAGGTGGCATTCAATTTCCCCCTTGGGGATTAATAAAGTCTCTCTCTCATCATTGTGATGAGACAAATTGGTCGAATTACCCTTATTTGTATGTGTTATTCATTAGTTCTACTCCTTTCTTCTGTTCTAGATTGTGGTGATATTTTTTACATTCATTACCAGATGGATAGCCATCCAAGATCATATCAGCCTACTTAAAATATTTCACACTCGTATTAGTTCTTCTAATTCAGATGTATAGGGTGTTACCAATGAAACACAACAGCTGAAATAAATGAGATGAAAAAAGCTATTGAACAAAATACATGAACTTTAATTGGAAATGTTTATCAATAATCATTGCAGGGTGTTCAGAGACACAGTGTAGTTGGATGATTGTCAATGAAATCTAGCCTGTGACCATGATGTAAGATGGCAGTCATCAGTCACCAAAGAGCCAGATAATTGGCAAAGCGAAAAAGGCCACAACCACGATCAGACGAATGAGCTCGTTTCTGCAGCTTTTCAGATCAATGAGCTGGTCTTTCTCGTGGCCGTATTGGGAGTTGACCCTTGCCCATGCCCTTCGCTTGGCCTCTTCTATATCATTCTCCATTTGCCTTGGCGTTTCCCTTCGCCTGAGCGCCATCTCCCTTCGCTTGACCTCTTCCAAATCTTTCCGGATTTGCGCCTTCATCATGCCAAAAAGTAGTTTGTGCCATTTTTTCCTGTTCTTTTCCCTGTTACGCCTGGTCCACGAGTCATCGCTGATGACCTCCTTGGATGTCAGGGGCCGAGTGTGGTCTTCCTGTCTGGGAGGGAGGGAGCTGAGGTTCTGCAGAGCCGTCTCCTTCGCCCTGCGGCTCCTTTGGATGTTTCTGATTGTCTCCTGCCTGGCCTCCTCCTTCGCTTGCTGGCACCGGTAGGCCTCCAGGCAGACTCTCTCCCTCCTCTGCGCTTCCTTCCTGTATATTACCCTCTCCTCTGTGCTCATGGGCACACCACATTTGCTGTCCATGTCGGGTTTGGCTCTAAAGAGGCCGTTAAGCCACTGTACCAGGGCCCTTGTCTTCTTTTTCTGATTTTCAGGTTTTTTGCCATTATGCTGAGAGGTTTCTGTCTTGATTACTGAGTGGTCCTTGGTCGTGTTTCTCCATCTCTTGAAGCCCTTGGTGGCAGCAGGTTTGCCCTTCCCTGGCCCCTGCTCGTCCACCTCAGGCTTGCAAGCAGAGCAAAGAAAGGACGCCATGAAAAATAATTTCCATCCAGCCCTCTTCCGAGGCTTCGGACCATCCTCCTCTCCCCCTCCTTCTCCCTCCATCACGGGCTTCCCAGCCCACGTCTATCTTCTCTCTTCAACTTAACACCAATCTGGATAAAACATGTAGCACAAAGAGATTATCAGATGGAGAAATTACAGAATAGTTAGTTTAACCTTAAATCCTGGGACCACCATGATCTTATTAATAAGGAATTAGAAATAGGCTTTAATACTGTTGTTTAATACCTTGTTGTTATATTGTAACATTGTAAATACCCTGTTCTGTAGTGGACCTCAGCAAAATCATATTTTGGCTTATAGTAGGCCTACACACATTATAAATGACTGATAATGTAGAAAGATATAGAAAATAGCCTATTTAACTTAAACTTCAGATCAGGTGTGTTAATAAGAGAATGTGCATGTGTGCACGATGTGTAGGCTATTTGAAAACACTTTGAGTCAACATTGTGCTATAAGTTTATAGCCTAAATGGCCTAGGTAGCAGATTTTGATTTATTTTGTATTAAACTTGGAGGCCATGTCAACAGCCTTTTAACAAAACAACGTGGCCTTACTACTCAAAGTTAGTATAGTGAATAGCAAAATGTTTAATGTTTAATATTTAATGTATGTAATATTAAAATAATAGCCATCTTACCACAATAACGTTGTCGTCGCTCTCCAACAAGTGTCTGTAGAATGAATCTGAAAGGTTGCAGGTGCGGATCGTTGCTGACATGTTCAGTGACGTCATAATGGTTCGGAGACCAAAGATTCTGGCGCGTAATCAAACCTAGAGCATCTCAGAGAGGCTGAATAAAGAGTAGGCCTAACTCCTAATCCCTGATCGACTTTGCCCTGTAGGCCTATGAAACACAATCTAGGCCTATCTGATGACGGGGTCTGACTATCTGATGACGGGAACTGACTCAGTTACAGTAAAAGTAAAAACTTAGTAAATTAGCTTACCTGAAATCCCACGTCTTGAATGTGTAAGAATGTAGGCCTACTGCCATTACAGTTTAGAATAGCGTTTAAGGATTAGCTGAAATAATAATTTCCCCCTGAAGGCCTACAGTACTATTATTATGTGAATGCACGAAAATTCCTACATTCCACTCGCTGTCGCGCAAATTAGCTCTCTATCTGGGATGCCATATTTTACTCAGGACATAATTTGAGCAATATCGCCACCCCGTGGATGTAATGGGTTAGCGCGAAAAGGCTGTAAAACTTGAAGCAGGTCAAGTACCCTAGGCCAGTGTTTCTCAACCTTTTTTCAGTCGAGGCACCCTTTCAAGTCATGAAAAATTTCAAGGCACCCCAAACCAACAAGCCGTAACATGGCATCACATTCGATACCACACAAGCTTAGAAAAGTAACACATTTGGAGACGTCACACGACCTACGTTGAAGTTGCTGCTGACTGGGGCAACCTATACTTACTTTATTGTGCGTAATGAAAGATTTCACTGACTAACATTAACTTATCAATTTAGACAAAAATTTATTAAATTACATAATTTATTTATCAGCCACGTTTCCGCGGCCCCCCTGAAGGGGCCTGTGGCACCCCAGGGTGCCCCGGCACCCCTGTTGAGAGAAACACTGGCAACTACTTAAAAAATGAGAGGATTTTTTACTTTTTAACAGCACAATGGTCTAGCCTACTCAAGTAATTTAAGCTGCACCATTTTAGTTTGCACGTCAGTTACAAAATTTGTGCATTATGGGAGACAAAACAAGCGAAAACATGAAGGGGAAATACAGGTGTCCATCTGATGTGGCCACATTTTTTATGTGAGTAGGCCGAGCCTTCACAAGCAAGAATAGTGTAGTCTATTTACAAGCTATACAGAAATACACCATGTAAAATTAATTAAGTCAGGGCAGTCATGGGTGGTCAGACTTGCATCCCAGAGGTTGCCGGTTCGACTCCCAACCCGCCAGGTTGGTGGGGGCAGTAATCAACCAGTGCTCTCCCCCATCCTCCTCCATGACTGAAGTACCCTGAGCATGGTACCGTCCCACTGCACTGCTCCCCATAGGGCGCCACTGAGGGCTGCCCCCTTGCACGGGTGAGGCATAAATGCAATTTTGTTGTGTGCTGTGTCACAATGACAATGGGAGTTGGAGTTTCCCAATGGGCTTTCACTTTCACTTTAAGTTAGATCTAGGCTACTCTTATTTTTGAAGACAGTTCAAGATAACAGCATGTTGCGTTCTGCTTATTGTCTTGACCATATTACATTACATATTACACTTAGCTGATGCTTTGTATCCAAAGCGACTTACAGGTACTTAGGTACAGGGCATTGGTTACAGACAGTCCCTGAAGCAATGTGAGGTTAGGTGCCTTCAGCCATGGATGAAGCTACTGGTATGGGTGGGATTTGAACCTGCAACCCTCTGATCTAAAGGCCAGCGCTCTAACCGTTGTGTCATGGCATATGTGACAATGCAATTGATATACCGGTAGGCCCTACACACAAGCCAAAGGAAAGAGGTGAGTATATGAGCTTCTGTGCAGCCGCTGAACTGATTTTGTAGCATACGTCAAATAACTACTTCGAAAAGAATCAAACATATTATTTTTGATCATGTGTAATCATGGCCTGGTCATATAACAATTTCTAATGTAAACAGCGTTGTAAGGTGATTATTGTAAAAACGAATAAATGCTAGCCAGGCTCTGACCTAGATAAGATAAACAACCAACGTTTACTTGGTACACTTGAATTGACACTTGACTTGACTTGACTTGTTGTGACTCAGTGCATGCGTGATTGGTGCTACAACATTCCCTACCAGCAGATGGCGATAAAGAACTGCATAATAAACACTGCCATGCACGCGACACGGAACTTCAGATTTTCAAAGAACTAACATGGCGGCTCCCATGAGCAACGTGGATGAAATCAGAAACAGAGTGATTTTGGGCGAATTCGGCATTAGAAATGTAAGTCAACATCATCCGTTTGGGTATTTCACTTATTCAATTTCGACTCAAAAATGGTAACTTGTTCTCGCTAGTACAGGGTTGGGCAAGCCAGCATTTTGACAGACTCGCTGTCAGATGCAGCGTAAACACAGCTAACGAGGTTTAGCATTCGTCACTTGGAATTGTTTTGGTGTTGTTTCATATTCCTTGTACCTCCCCAGTATGCTTGACTAATTTGTGATGTATTAATAATTGAAAGGTGCACACAACTGACTATCCCGGGAACTATCCTGGATATGATGATGCATGGAACTTCCAGAGATTTAAAAAGGTAGGTCGCACCTGTACAGTAGTAGTGTGGGCTTACCTTCATCTGTCATTATGTTGGGGTGGCTCTAGAGACGATATCACCCTTTTCTTGCTTCAGAATTTTAGGATCGACATTGTACAGATGGACGAAAACACCATGGAGTTTGACATGGTCGGGATAGACGCTGCCATCGCTAATGCCTTCAGACGGATCTTGCTTTCAGAGGTGCTCCAATGCTACATGCACACCACTATCATTATAACAATGGAAGTCAAATCATTACGCGTTTTACAATAAATTTACGCCGTCGTTTTTTTGTTTTTTTTAAATTGTAGGTGCCAACGATGGCGGTTGAGAAGGTGCTCATCTACAACAACACGTCCATCATTCAGGATGAGATCCTGGCTCACAGACTTGGCCTCATCCCCATCAAGGCTGACCCGCGTCTCTTTGAGTACAGAAATGCAGGCGAGTAGGCCATTTCCTCAGATGTTTTAAAACCATAACTTGGGAAGTGCTCTACGTGTGATTGACGGGTACCCTGCTTTTCCTACCTTCTGAGAGTTAATCTTTCCTCCTGCTCATTCACCTGTCAGACGTGAAGGTTCACAAATGGTCTTACCTCCTTCCCCTACCTCTCCATTTCATTTGTAGTCCCACTCCATCATCCCTGGTTACACAGGGGTGTGAGAGTTGGAGTGCGTTTTAATATGCGACCTTGCCTCCTCCACTTGCCTCCTCCACTTGCTTCTCGTCATGATGACATCACTGACAACAGCATTATATTTCAATATCTTGCAAAAGCTCAATTGTAAAGTCTTTTTCTCATTTTCAATTGGGATGGTGAATGAAAAACAGTCCCTCAAAAGTTGTTGTGGCGAGGCTGACCGCTGGGAAACTTTATCGTTTTCTCCACGGAGGAGGGGCCAGGAGGCGGGACGAGGAGACAAGCACAAGTGGAGGAGGCAAGGTCACATATTGGGATGCACCCTTGATCTCATTCCGCATGATCTTCGCTTAAAGCACTCGTGACCAAGGTCAGCTACCATGCCAAACATGTTTCACTGACTGTACACCACCAAGCACTTAATGGTGCTTTACAGTGTAATTGAGAAACCATCTTTGCCCTTCTTCAGACACCTCACAATCCTGGGCTGACTCTCCTTAGGTGTCAAAAGCCATACTAGGGCATTATTGGCACTAGACAGGGTGCTTAACATCTTTCTTTCTCCTTCCCTCTCATCTGTACAGGTCATTTAAAGGACTGGAGTTGTAATCAAGACTTGTTTTGCATTGCTTAGGTGACGAGGAGGGCACTGAGATTGACACCATCCAGCTGCAGCTGAAGGTGAAGTGCACCATGAACCCCAGAGCTCCCAAGGACTCCTCAGACCCACGAGAACTCTACCTCAATCACATGGGTAAGACCTGAGGAACTATTACTACCTTCATGTGGGTGAGACCTGGGGTCTGTATCTCGAAAGCGTCTTTGCTAACGATGGTAGCAACGTCCTTCGTAAGAGCGACTCAACTCTCTCTCGACAGCGACGCTCACCACTAAATCCAAGGGAATGGTAAGACGGTCTTAAGACGTTAAGACGGTTAGCAACGACAAGAATCGAGAAACGGACCCCAGATCTACTACATCTCAACCAACCACATTAAGACCTGAACTACTACATATCTCATCCACATTGGTAAGGGTTGAACCAGTAGTATCACAATACTGTCTCAAATTCATGTGGCTAATATTGAAAATGAATAGACTAGCTGCTATACTGTCTCTGTAATTAAACTAAATTGTTTTTGATGTTGTCAGCTCTGTCTCATAAGCAGCAATACAAAGTACACAGTGACGTATACTACCTGATGGAAACAAAAGGTATGGAATGTTGAAATCTCAACCAAAAATACTGGATATGAGAAAGATTACGCAAACCACGCCCACTCAATGCAAAAGCGTGGGCTCAAGTTGGGTCTCCTAAGGGGGCGTTGTCCCCTCCTTCTTCTTCTATTTTTGAGGTGTTTGCTCAAGACGTGCGCTACCGCCATCTACAGCGCTAAGGGGACTTCATTTATTCTCAACCTCAGGACTCCGAAGGTCTCCTAACCAAAGGTCTCCTAAAGGGGCGTTCACCCGACATAAAGTGGATACCGGAAAAGAAACAAAATGACGCTTCTTGGTTAGATCCAGTTTCTTTGACTCAACCATGCGTTCTGAGGCAGTTGAGAAATGGCGTTCCTGCGGTATTAGAAATTCTCCCCCGAGAGGACAATTTGTGAAATGCGGCTTTCACAAAGCTTTTACATGCAACAGGTGCCGTGTAACGCAACAAATGAATAAATGAACCTGGGAAAGCATAATGGGGCCCCTTTAATTGTCTATTCTATCTCAGCCACATGGGTAAGACCAAAACTATTACCTACCTCAACCTCTTAATTGTCATTAACTGCAGTAAAGACACTGTGTAATATTTTCAGTACCGGTAGTTTATTTCCAGAATTCATACAGCCCATTCAGAAATCGTACCTTTTTCATGAATACCGTCAAATTCTAAGTATTCATTATGACTGGGAAAATTTCACCTTTTATACATGAAAACGAGGATCTTCTCCATTGTCTGCCATTTTAAATTTCTGACCATTTTAGCTGCAAAACATACTGTACCTTTGTCATACTAGTAAATATTAGTTCATTTATTTAGTAATTGTTCATGAAAAGATTAAATGTGGCAGTACACAGCACCGTTCAATGAGCAGCATAGTTTCAATACAATACACTGGCCACCATCCTACACAGTGCACCTTTTTAAGTAACAGCAGCTTTCACAAACTATTATTACAAAGGTGGAGTGTTGCTGCTTTTCATTTTACGTTATTAACTTCCTCTTTGCCACACAAACTTGCCATTTTTGGTCTTCGGGTCTTCGTTGTGGGTACCCTAGCCTCGCGACGCCATCCTCTGTACTCCACCCAAAGATTTTGGCTCCGCACATCGTCTGGCAAAAGCCTCGAGCTCGGTTCTCTCACTGTTTCGCCAATCAGCAAACAGTTGAGAGTGGTGACGTAGAACTCACCCGCGAGCTCTGTTACTGATTGGTAAAGTAACTATATTCACACTTTCGTTTTGTTATTTGTATGCTTTTGCGACGCTATAACGTAACAGACATGCTAATAAAGCACAATATGGGTTTTGATTTGAGTTTGGAACTTCAATTAATTTAAATGATAGAGTAAGATCAGACCATCTCCCATCGTCCACGGAGACGGATTCCTCATGGCTTTTGCCAGACTGATTGACGGAGTCAACAGTCGGCTATTCGCCCAGGCTATGGATACCCTACTAGTTCCTTAAACTAGCTTCACATATCTCATTAAGGGTGCATCCCAATCTGTGACCTTGCCTCCTCCACCTGCGCTTGTCTCCTCGCCCCGCCTCCTGGCCCTTCCTCCGTGGAGAAAACGATAAAGTTTCCCAGCTGTCAGCCTAGCCACAACAACTTTTGAGGGACTGGTCATTCACCATAACAATTGCAAACGAGAAAAAGACTCTACAATTGAGCTTTTGCAAGATATTGAAATATAATGCTGTTGTCAGTGATGTCATCATGACGAGAAGCGAGTGGAGGAGGCAAGGTCCCATATTAAGATGCACTCTAAGAGACTGGGCTTTGCCCAGGCTTTGCCCATGGTGTAAGCTTTGGTATGCCTTCTTGAGTAGCAGGAGAGGAGATGAGTCAGTCAGGCGGGCCTATTTGGCGGCTGCCTAATGGCTCCATGACACCCGAGAGGTCGTTTTGTCCGAGTCTAGACGCACAGAATGGAGTGGGATGAAGGAGAGCAGTTGCAGAGCTTACAGTATTGGGTGCCTCCTTCTCGGAAAGTGAGACGCCGTGCCGGGCTACTCCACTGCGACGCCGGGCTACTCCACTGTAATGCAGACTGTGACTCTTACTTATTGATCGCTCACCCTACACACACACACACACACACGCAACAAGCCAGCTGCAGTAGCAATGCACACAGGTTTTTAAAATGCCCCGGCTCCTTCATTAGGTAAGGCCTGATGCAAAAAGTAAACGCTGCTATAATGTTTTGATCCCAGTAGAGGTTCCCAACCTTTTCTTAAAATTTTCACAAATGTTCACTACCCACCTCTGACCCTATAAATAAATGGTACAGTACATAAGAAGTTAACAGCATTACACACACATTTTTAGATTTTTAGAGAAAGAATTCAGGGCCCACTTGGAATACCTTTGCGCCCACCAGTGGGCCATGGCCTACACACTGGGATTAACTGCTCTAGAGTCCTGCCCTGCACCTGTATCTCCACGCTGGGGAATGTTTTTCATTTCATCGCTTTTCAAACATTTCTTTCATCTGTTTTTGTGTTTTTTCTTCACTGTGTTGCTTGTAAACTATGTTTTACATTTATGTAACATGGTGCGCATACAACAGGGCTTGACATTGGCACCTGCCAACTAGCCAAAGCTGGTAAAACTTTGCTGTGGCTGGTAATAATTTCAGTGTCAACAGCCAATTTGGCTGGTAGCGTATTCCGTGGTATGACAGGACAGTCTCCTTAGCCTCCTTACCTTGCTTTAGCACCTCAGCCTCTGATGTTAGGTGTACAGTATCATGATAAAAAAAGAACAAGAAAAAAGATCAAATTTTTGGTTGGTAAAATGGCTAGTGACTCGGGAATACCACCCGAATGAATGAGCGAAAAACTTAATGCCATGCCCTGATATACACCGTATTCTCGTCAAAACAAACAACAACCAACCGCCACCAATTCACCTTACTACCCCATGTTTACCACTTTTGACAATGTCATTCTCTAGTGTACTCGAAGGACATGAAGTGGGTGCCCCTCGGCAACCAGGCGGACGTGTTTGCGGACGCCAGCATCGGGCCGGTGCACGGGGACATCCTGCTGGCACAGCTGAGGCCCGGCCAGGAGTTAGACATCGTCATGCACTGCGTCAAGGGCCTCGGTGAGTTGCCATAACGCAAACTACAATCAGTCTAGAGGAGGCATGTGTAGACTAGACGCCATCACAGCCCCAACTTTGAACTGGTGATGGGCATGGAGAGGCGTCGTGAAACCCTAAAGCAGTTGGAACAATTGTTCCATCACTACATTAAGTTTTGAAACATGTAATCTGAAGCCTCTCTCCCCAGTGACATCTGGTGGTCATACATGCTAATGTAGAAAAACTGCAAAATGATTTATGCTTTGTATTTACCTGTAACACAGATTGCATATTAGAACGTGGTGGAACTAGCTCCAGCTTCAGGCAACTCCACAGGTAGACAAGGAAGTTATAATTAAAAACCCTTTATTTTATCTGTGGCATAGTAACACTGGTAACACCGCCAACCGGTTTCAACCCACACTGGGTCTTCATCAGGGCGTAACGTTTACCAGTGTTATCATGTCCCAGATAAAATGAAGGGTTTTTAATTATAACTTCCTTGTCTACCTGTGGAGTTGCCTGAAGCTGGCCCTAGTGCCACCACGTTCTAAATGAAAAGACTTAAGTTTTCTTACTTCAAGAGCACCTACAGTTTGGAGTCTACAGAGTTGGAGAATAAGAGCGCTCAGAAATCCTTCTCCTTCCTCAGATTGCATATTATTTACCTATAACACAGATTACACAGACAAGATAAAACACTTTGGTATAAGTTTATTTGGTGCAGTTTAGGACTGACAAGCATCAGGACAAGGCCACTCCTTCTAGTTTGACTATTTGATTATTACATGACCTCTCGCCTCGTGGGCATTGAACACCTCCCAGGTAAAGCGCAGTTGCATTACTCCTACAATGGCTCAAATTTGAGCGCAAAGAAAATATGATTTGACAACGCGTGCTCGACTCGTAGCATGGCGTCATAGTCACGTGACCTGGATGTTTTGAGATGAGGTTTGGAGCGTTGTTTCAGAACATTACGCCAAAAATACTGGATAAGAGAAAGATAACGCAAACCACGCCCACTCAATGCAAAAGCGTGGGCTCAAGTTGGGTCTCCTAAGGGGGCGTTGTCCCCTCCTTCTTCTTCTATTTTTGAGGTGTTTGCTCAAGACGTGCGCTACCGCCATCTACAGCGCTAAGGGGACTTGATTTATTCTCAACCTCAGGACTCCGAAGGTCTCCTAACCGAAGGTCTCCTAAAGGGGCGTTCACCCGACATAAAGTGGATACCGGAAAAGAAACAAAATGACGCTTCTTGGTTAGATCCAGTTTCTTTGATTACGCTTTGCGATCTCGATGGCGCCTCCACATGCCTGTTTCATGTCTGCCATCCACGTTTTTAACCTGTAGGGGTCCACGGCACCAAGGATGCACATGCTATCCACTGTTCCCACCCCTTCCTATCTCTTTACTGTCCCCCCTGTCTCTCCCATGTCTCTTTATGTGTCTCACCTGTGTCCCCTGTCTTCAGGTAAGGACCACGCCAAGTTCTCCCCGGTGGCCACAGCCAGCTACCGGCTGCTTCCGGAGATCACGTTACTGCAGCCGGTGGAGGGGGAGAAAGCCGAGAGGCTCAAGCGCTGCTTCTCGCAGGGAGTCATCGAAGTGGAGAACAAAGATGGTAGGGGAGACGACTTGATGTGTGTGTGTGCGTGTTTGTGTGCGTGGCACGGTTGGTGGTGGGCGTGTGTGTGAGATTTTTGGGTTTTGCTGAAGTCTTCCTATCATTGTTAATATTGCATAAGTAACACCACTCGTATTACTCTGCTCTGCTTTACATCTCTCTATTTGATGACCACATTGGCAGTATCACCTGTGTGGCTGTGCACATTAAATAGAATTGACATGAGCATAGCACAGCATAAGCACACTCGGTCAGTAAAGCACTGCGAGACCATAACTGCATCAGCTCGCGAAGCCTTTAAAGCAATGCTTAATTAGATGCATCAACATTTAAATAAATGAATCTTGTGATCTTTCAACTTTTAATTCAATGAGGGGCAGTTCTGAATTCATTCTGCTGCCTTTTTAGCAGGCTGTAACTCCACTGAACAATGGACATTTGAGTTGTTTTAACTGGCTCTGTCTGTTAAGCATCTTTAGTACAGCTGCAGCAAGAGATTTGCTGGGCTTTGGAAGTTGTCTTGTCCCTCTGGGCCTTCCCTCCGAGTGCCATTGTCATCATGATGTCTTTGACTTGTCCCCAGGGCAACAGGTTGCCAGGGTAGCCAATAGTCGCATGGACACCTGCAGCCGAGAAGTCCTTCGCCATGACGACCTGAAGAACCTCGTCAAGCTGGGAAGAGTACGAGATCATTTCATATGTAAGTAGGCTTGTCTCAGAGTACAACATCATTTCATATTTAAGTAGGCTTGTCTCTGAGTTCAAGACCATTTCTTATTTAAGTAGGCTTGTCTCAGAGTACGAGATCATTTCATATGTAAGTAGGCTTGTCTCAGAGTACAACATCATTTCATATTTAAGTAGGTTTGTCTCTGAGTACAAGACCATTTCTTATGTTATGAGGCTTGCCCCAGATTACAAGATTTTTGTCCCTGTTGTCCCATTTTGGTTAAAGGGCAAGTTGCACATAATTGTGAATGTCTCACTGTACAACAATTTCATATGTAAGTAGGCCTGTCTCAGAAAGAATACAATATTTCATTTGTAAGTAGGCCTGTCTCAGAGTACACGACCATTTTGTATGTAATTGGGCTTGCCTCAGAGTACGAGATTTTCGTCCCTGTTGTCCTATCATACTCAAGTATGCATACTGTAGCCACCGGAAATACAGTCGCTACATTTACACATCCATAGATTACCACCAATAAACAACGTTTTTATTAAGCATTGTGGTTAAAGGGTGTGTAAGTTGTACATAATTCAATTGTGAATGCACTCCACCCTAAATGAAAAGTGTGTATGTGTGTGTGTGAGACTGAGTATCGTTGCTGTTCCTATAACGTTTTATTCCACACTGTAAATCCACCTGAACGAGGGAGTAATGAGCCTGGAAGTTTATCTAGTTTCCTCTAAAGCCATTTCCACAGTGGTGTACATTTACACTTGCGTGTAAATCAAACGAGCGGCGCTTCTCACAAGATGTTTTTTGCACATTGTTGATTTTAAAACATTTGCTGTAAAAACAGTTTGACACTTCCCCCATTAAGCCTCATTGTAATTATTTCTCGTGAATGTCGTCTTTTCTGTTGTGGATCCACAGAGACGTGTATTTTAGTTATACTGTATGTATGTTCTGGATGGATGTTGTGCTTTAAGAGGGCCAGTCTCCTCCTTGAGCTGTGTCTCTGTTTACCAAAAATAAGAGGCTTTAGCATGCTCTCACATGATAAACACATGGCAGCAAGGTACATGAAGGAAAATGATGGCCTTCACTTTTTTTCCTG
Source organism: Engraulis encrasicolus (assembly GCF_034702125.1). Taxonomy (NCBI): domain Eukaryota; kingdom Metazoa; phylum Chordata; class Actinopteri; order Clupeiformes; family Engraulidae; genus Engraulis; species Engraulis encrasicolus. The sequence continues at coordinate 33,237,161 of NC_085880.1, forward strand.
ATTTTATTATTATGAAAATGAACATTTCAATTTGTTAAGTAAATGACCCCATTTATGTCGTTACTTGTTTTCTTACATTTAAATTACAACGTTTAATATGTTTAAGAGCATTCATCTTTTTCCATGTATTATTCTGAAATTGTACATTTCCTTTTATGAATTCAACGACTCCCCTCTATACCATGACTTTCATTTTATTTTTGTGACAATTTCAAAGTCTAATCGTTCATTTTGTAAAGTAAATGACTTCCGTTGTGTGTGTGTGTGCTGCTGTGTTCCCTCGTGTGCGTATGTGTGTACGTGTGTATAGTCTCGGTGGAGTCGACGGGGATCCTGCCTCCCGACATGCTGGTCTCCGAGGCCATTAACGTGCTGCTGGCCAAGTGCCAGAGGTTCATTAATGAGCTTGATGCCACGGACATGGAGTAGCCTAGCCACCACTCCACTCCACTCCACTCCTGTCCTGCCACCAAAGAGACATTGACCTTGAGAGAAGAGGACGGAGATGAGCAATACAGAGAGGCGGAGGAAGAGGAGGATGGATCACTAAGTGGAGGGGGGGAGGAAGAGGAGGATGGATCACTTAGTGCAGTAGTTCCCAAACTGGGGGTCGGGACCCAGGGTGGTTGCGGAGGTACTTAAGGGGGATTGCAGGCAGAAGGGACTTTGCGTTAAAGGAACAGTCCACCCTTTTTTGATTTTTTTTTTTCTTATAAACTACATAAATACTGAAAACTCTGAGAAGAAAATTATATGCACATTCATGAATAATGCTCGGAAATACTGCAAATATGTGAAAATCAAAAAAGGGTGGACTGTTCCTTTAAAATAAAGGAAACAGGAAATCCACAAATTAACAGCTAACGCAATTCCATAGCTAGATATATAACAGTAGATGTATATTGCCTTCCTAGGAATTTCTAGCAGTATTGGCAACAAACTATTTCTAGAACGTCTAGCAATACTAATGGGCAAAAGAACTGTCTAAGAATATGGGTTGGGCAGCAAAAATATGTTTTGGTCCGAAAGGGGGTCCCCGCTAAAAAATCACTGTTTTGGAATCACTGACTTGGTGGAAGGGGGAGGATGAGGATGGCAGCATCACTTCACCTGGCAACTGCTGTGTCTTGGCTGCGGCTGGCGTCCGTGTTTTGGCTGCTCGGCTCCATTGGCTCTCGATGAAGAGACCTTGCATTGTATGGAAGACATTGTTTTGGTCACATTGTAGCAGCAGTAGGATCCATCTGACTGATGTTTCACTCACAGAGACGCCCCCAGAGCTTGGCAGCAAGGCCCGCGGAGTGGAGCTCTGTGTTGGCAACACAGCCAGCCCGAAAGAGCTGAGTTACTCCCACTGTCTCATCCTCACACATTAACTTTGCATGAGCCGCCGGGAAAATATATCCTCTTATGTCAAACAGTGTAAGTCTGTATTGCTTTCGCTTTACCTTCAATTATAACATGTACCCACAAATTGTACACAGTTATTATTTTTTTTTAAATCTGTGTGGAACAGATTTGGCAATATAATTTGTCAAATAAATGTCAATTTCTTATGTGAGTTGACAAATGACATACAAAGAGTGTAAATTCAGTTTAAGTAAATGTACTCTAGTGGACCAATATGAAACTGCTGACACTGACAAAGTAACGAGTCTGAATGTGTTAAATTGACAGACAGGTTACATACCAGTGATGATAAAATACTGCAGCAGGATCAAACATGATTGACCAATTATGAAACTGTTGAATAAGGTCAAAAGTTTTCCATTAAAGCCCCCTTTGTTGAATGTGTTAAATGTGTTAATGATCTGCTCTCTTCTCTTCTGGAGTGGAATAACTATCATTTCAATAACAAGTTAGCCAGGCTCAAATGACCACTTAAGTCAATTTCAATATGCTGTTGTATTGCTCATGCTACCCTTGACTTGTCAGCACCCGGTGATGCCACATTTTTCGGCTCAGCCCTTTCCGAGATATGAGCTATGGGGCACCTAAGTCACGCCCTTCTACTTCCGATCCGTGGGGCTGGAGCTCTCAAAATTTTGAATGAGAGTTAATGGAGGGAGTCAAGCTAAATCCTCATCCCGTTTGGCATGTGGTCCGGATTTCACATAGGATGACAGTGAATTTGAAAGGTTTGGATTTGAGTCGTAAGACCACCCATTTTCGGCACGCAAGAAAGGTTATTTTAGCTTTTGTGCAGAACAGTGTTAGAGACTACGACGTGCGCCCCGCATATTTGACCTGAACCGAGGCACAGCCAACCCTACTGCTGCTCCATGGCTCAAGTGGCTTCACGTCGGACATGCGGCGTCTGTTGTGTAGTCCAAATAATTACATATTTTTGCACACACACAACTCAAAACTCGCTTGCCAAGTGAAGTCAACAAGCACACCATTGGTTGTTATTAATTCTGAGGCACAGCGTATGTGTGATCGATGGGGAAATGCGAGGTGGATCGGAAAATAGCTTTGATCAGTCCATTACAGCCCAGTCAAAAGTTTTTGCGTTCCCAGCCCCACGAGCCGCCCGGAAGGGGTGGAGACTTAGGTGCCCCATTCTAATGGGGGCAGCGTTTGTTTACATTTTTTTTTTTTTATGAACATAGGCCTACTCCAAATATTTTCCCAAAAATTACAGCTGTTTGCTAGTTGTCTGCTGTTATTGCATAAACTTTTGGATGTTTTTGGGGATAAATAAAGATTTTTTTTTATGTAAACAAATTGCTGCCCCCATTACAATGACCAGGATCTTTGAAAAGGCTGAAGAGAAAAAAAAACCCCTCAGGTACTGACAAGTCCAGGGTAGTGTGAGCATTACAACTGCATGTTGAAAGCGACTGAAGTTATCCTTTCATGTAATATCTGTGACGTAATGATGGATGCCATGCAAAAATACAAAAAGGAGGGGAAAAAAATTAGTGTTCATAAACCATCTCCTTCCAAGTTCAACAACCACTGAGCATTAGCTCCGTCTGGATCTTTATCAAGCACTTCAGGCCACCCAGCTCTCTCTATACTGAATAATACATCACATAGAGAGAGACAATAAGAAGTCTTGTCTTAATCAGAGCTGGACTCAACTGTGGGTAATGCAATATGGTGGCGGCACGGTACTGGGCAGTCGGCTAGACCAGATCTCACCACACTACAGTCACTGATCGACCATTCTCCTGGTCCTGGCCCATTGATGATGGATTGCTTATGTCTTGCCTGTTGCGTTGAGCGCTACTTAAGTTAATTACTCGATGGAGAGCTCTGTGTGTGTGTGTGATGTGGCCGCTCCTCTTACACCACTTTAATTACTGCTGAGTTGTCTGGCCTCCCCAGTTCACCTTAATAATGCAGATGCCAGACGAACGGAGACGAGCAGAGTAGTTTCACGTCACTGGCAAGCTGCACTTGGTTGTGTTTGCCATTAAGGGGGAAAACGCAACAAATGGCAGAGACGGGAGACTGGCGTTTACCATGCGAGCTGCGTGGGAAGTGGTGGTGGTGGCGGCGTCTGTAGCCCTGATGTCGCAGACAGACGGTGTAAGCAGACACAGGGAGACAGACAGACAGATAGACACTGACAGGTAGGCAGACAGACAGGTGGTGAGGCAGCCAAGCAGACAGACAGGTGCTGTAGCATGGCAGACACATGGGCAATGGGATAGACGGGCAGTGTGGAGGACAGACTGTATTGTAGACAGACAGACAGGCACAGTGTGACAGGCCAGTGTTGCATGGGAACAGACAGACAGACAGGCACTTGCAGATGTAGACGGGCAAACAAGCACCCAGACAGGCAGGCAGACACACAGCGGGTAGGAGTAGGTGAAGGAGATATTTAAAAGTGTGTGGCCCCTTGTTTATTTATTAGGAATTAATAATTCAGTTCAATTAATAATGCACTTTCGTTTAATTCCGAATAGTGAAGTGTTTTCATAATGTTTTCAAAGTGGAATGAAGTTGTATTCGGAATTAAAATGAGTTAATTCTGAATTAAATGTCTGATGTAAACGAGGGTCACTGTCTCATTAGGCATTAGGCATTAGGCATGTGTCCAGTTCCGGCCCCTCAGTGCTGGGTCAGGACTGTCAAGTTCAAAAGTTCAAAATTCAAAGTTCAAAGTACTTTATTTGCCATTTGTGCATAAACTAGTAGTCCAAGCACATAGAAACTCTTGTGCAGGCCCTCTGAGTCAATAAATAGAATTAAATAGAAAAATAGGAAGACAAAATACATTTAAAAAGTGATAAAAATCAGAGCGATCAAAAGAATAATAAAAAAGGTGGATCAAAATGTCACTATCACACTACTATAGCGCAGCAGCAGCCCTCCCCAAGCACACCTGGCGAGGCTGTAGGGATGCTGCTAATGATGCCAGAGCTGCATGAGTGCATGTGTGCATGCAAGGATGGATTACTGCACGGGCCTATCGGGCCCAGGCCCAGGGGCCCAAGAGTCAAGGGGGCCCTGAAGCCCAAGCCTCTATATTCCTATTCTCATATTGCGTTAAAAGCACACTTTTACTAACTATGTCTTCATATAATTGTCTCGGGATAAAACCCTGAACCCCGAACAATATAGGGTCTCTAAGATGTGGTCTAAAACCCTAAATGTTTTGGTAAAGGAACCATACCCATAGAGGGGGGCCTTTGTTGTCGTCTTGCCCAGGGGCCCACAGACTCATGATCCGTCCCTGTGTGCATGCACAAAACAACACAATACATCAACGGGCTGCAGTCTGCTGTTAGTAACACAATTGTGTGTGTGTGTGTGTGTGTGTGTGTGTGTGTGTGTGTGTGTGTGTGTGTGTGTGTGTGTGTGTGTGTGTGTGTGTGTGTTTTTGCGCAAGCAAGTTGGAGCTGGCAGCATCTCAGACACCAAGTTGTGTGTGCCTGCATGCGTGTGTGTGTGTGTGTGGGATACAGGTGGCTGTTGAAATAGGGCCAGGAGATCTTTGGAGACTGATGACCAGTGGGAGGTGGAGGAGCAGGAAAGACTGTGTGTGTGTGTGTGTGTGTGTGTGTGTGTGTGTGTGTGTGTGTGTGTGTGTGTGTGTGTGTGTGTGTGTGTGTGTGTGTGTGTGTGGGATGAGGCATATTCTAAACTGGGTCACCTTCCTCGTTCCAGTAGCACCACACATCATTAGGACACTAGCTGCCACTCTGGGGGCCTCTCTTGGCAAGCACCAGGACCGCCAGGCACACACACACACACACACACACACACACACACACACACACACACACACACACACACACACACACACACACACACACACACACACACACACACACACACGCTCCCTCCTGCACATCTGCAAAATCCTCGGGACTCCTCTTCAACTCCTCTCTTCTCTGCTCCTCTCCCATCCTCGCCTTTCTCCTCCCTCTCCTCTGGTCTTCCTCTCTCTTCTCCATGTCTCCTCTCATCTCTCCTCCTCCCTGCTCCTGCCTGGCTCATTACGGCTCTGGACTCTTGGCAGGAAACAGCACCCTACCCCTCAAAACTATAAAAAGCACCAAAGGGGGAGGGTTTGGGAAGGGGGTTTGGGCCCGGGGTGTTTTGGTCTGGGGGAGTGTTCCTCATATCCTCTCCGACCATACAGACTGAAAGTAAATGCTGTGGAATACTCTCAGAGAGATTCCCTATGAGCAAATTAAGAGCAATTCCGTGAATGTACCATTTCCCATACCAAATAGGCAGAATTTGGACGGTTAAAATTTAACGTATTGATTATAAACATGTGCGCAATTGGTATTGAAGACTAACATTGCATGCCAACGAGAGACACACTTGATGTGTGTCTGGCTCCCCAGATGACCCAACCACACACAGACAGAAAGATGGACGGACTGGCCGACCGACAAGGCCATTGTTATTTATGATAGACAGACAGAGCCATTGTAATACCTCTTCCAGCATTCTGGGGAAGCAGGTAATGAGAGAGTTGCAAGATATTGATTAAAACCTTGACTTTGAACGAATAAGAACGTGACTGGAGGCTGGGAATATAGAAAGCAAACTTTTTTTGACTGGTCAACCCTGAGAAAATGGCTGCAGCTTTTCCCATCTTTCCCTTTGCCATTATTATTATTATTTCCATCTAAAGTTAAGGTCTGAAAACATCCCAGCGCCCCTGGGAGTAACACGTGGCCTGGCTGGGTGGCCTACATAGGCAGGTGTGACTGCCAGAGCACTACAGGGACACACTCAGCAGGAGCCAACACACACACACACACACACACACACACACACACACACACACACACACACACACACACACACACACACACACACACACACACACACACACAAACTGAGTACAGTGGTGCTGGCGCTGCTGTTTTTTGTACATGATAAAGCGGCCACAATGTTGCCACTCTCACATTTAAAATGGAAGTGAAAGAGTCAAATGAAACAGAGTTCTATTGCTAATAGAACCCCTATTTATTTATTATACCATAAACAAATATTGCAGGCTTACTGATTTTTTTCCCGTAATGTGTGGTTTTTGTGGGTGCATGTGAAACTTTTGTCTGTCCACTCCCAATACTTAAAGTCGGTGGAGTGAGAGGGGACCATACGCCACCAAGTGAGGCAAAGACCAGCTCCATTGCCAACGTATCTGTATCAGGAGACGTCAGGAGAGAAGTTTGCTAACATTCAGCACTAAAAACTGGCATCCGTTATGTAAGTCATGATGGATGGGAAGTGTGCAAATAGTAGGCCAGACATCACACCGTGAACATGAGCAGGGAAACCACAGCAATCTAGTAGCAGTTAATCATTGACATGAACAGAGCAACCTACAATATCAGAGCCAAGAAATCACAGCAAATCAATCATTTATGTCAACAGTCGAATCACAGCACTCTGGGTAAAACATGGTTTAGCGGGCTAGTGCAACATATCATTACGTTGGGTGCCGGGCTTGATTCCGGCCTGAGGTCATTTTCCCATCCTTTCCTATCTCTCTTTCCCACTCGTTTCCTCTCACCATCTTTGACCGTTCTTTCTCAATAAAGGGTTTAAAAAGTCCAAAAGACAAATATCTAATAATAATAATGCCGGTAGCAGGCCTACATTTTTACATTAAAACAGAGAAATAACAAGAATACAATACATTTAAATAAATTTAATGCAATAAATCACAGCAAATCAATCAGAAATAAGAAAGAGTAATTTCTGAGTGACTGACTGAACTTAACAAGTGATAAGTGTTAGGTGTATACATTTAACAGTTATTAGATTATTATTATTATTATTATTATTATTATTGTTATTATTATTGTTATTAATTGGAGGCATTCTTTACTCATGCACTACATAGTGTCCCATCATGTTATGGGTCAAGGAAATCATGGAATGCTCATTGTCATGTAACGAGGTGACGGCAAGTGGCAGCAACAGCCGAGCCAGCGGGACAATTGAAGGCCCTGTGTCTTCTGGGACGGAAAGGATAGATATTGAATGGGATTGTAAAGGGCTGGGGGTTTAAAGGGACAGTTTGGTCAATTTCAACATGCAGTTGTAATGCTCACACTACCCTGGACTTGTCAGTGCCTGAGATTTTTTTTTCTTCTTCTTCAGCCGTTTCCGAGATCCTGGTCATTGCAATGGGGGCAGCTCTTTGTTTACATTTCAAAAAAACATTTTTATTTATTCCCAAAAACATCCCAAAGGTTATAAAACATCAGCAGACAACTAGCAAACAGCAGTACCTTTTGGGAAAATATTTGGAGTTGGCCTATGTTTCATTTTTTAAAAATGTAAACAAACGCTGCCCCCATTAGAATTGCTCATATCTCGGAAAGGCATCACCAGGTACTGACAAGTCAAGGGTAGCGTGAGCAATACAACTGCATGATGAAATTGACCAAACTGTCCCTTTAAGTGGCATATGACTGATACTGCACCATCATCACATCACATCACAGTGGCGTGCAGAGACATTTGGGGGGGGGCATGTGTAACTTCCGGCTGTCTTGCAAAGCTAGAGGCTATATGTTACTTCGGAGCATGATCAAGCATTATACTGTAAATGATGTTATCAATATAGACCAGTGGTTCCCAACCAGGGGTACGTGTACCACTAGGGGTACGCGAGCACACTGCAGGGGGTACTTGGAAAAATGTAATTCTAAGAAATGCATGGAGCATAGTCACACTGGAAAAGAAAAAGCAAAGTAATACATGAGTTAGGGGGTACTCATGGAACAACAAAAAGGCTCGGGGGGTACATGAGACGATAAAGGTTGGGAAACACTGACATAGACCACAGTATAATGTAACAAAAAACTTCTAAAAAAAAGTCCAGTAGGGCAAAGGTACAGGTGCTTTAGCGCCACCTCCTCGTCCCTATCTGTACGTAGGCCTACGCCTGGGTCACATCACATCATGGGGGTCGGACAAGGAGTGAACACCACAAACTAGCGAGAGGCGGCGAAAGGCACCTATATGTAGCTGTCAGAGATGGGGCTCTGTAATATGTCAAAGGTATATTATACTGCATGTTCAGTGCATACAAAGCAATGCCCCCCCCACCCACCCCGACAGCCTTTCCTGGGCCCGGGACAACTGATCTGTTTGTCCCATCATGCCGGCTTCCCTGTATAGCTGACGCTTTGTGTCGCAATCCTCATTTCGAAGTTAGTATAACATCAATATTTTTCATATTAAAGTAATCGTTGCTTTTATTCCAAAGTAAAGCATGTGTTCTTACTGTGTCTCAGTTGTGTGCAGTTGTAAAGGCCTACTTGTCCCCCCTGCTGTGCCGCTCATGCAGTCTCTGTTTCATCCACAATGCTGTTCTGACAGGGAACAGCGCTGAGCGAGTCTCTGATCCTCTTGATGTTCGCCCCGCCAGCCGCACTCGGATAATTGTCAGTGTCCATAAAGCTAGCTGCCAAGCGAGCGCTAGGCCCACACTAGACAGATTGTCAGAGGGATTGGACAACGCTTTGCTCCTTGTCATGCTTTCACTTCACTGCCTTTGATGGTGTGTGCATGCCACGTGTGTGTGTGTGTGTGTGTGTGTGTGTGTGTGTGTGTGTGGGTGTGGGTGTGGGTGTGGGTGTGGGTGTGGGTGTGGGCGCTCTTGGGGTTAGTTATCTGCTGCCATGGTGATCAGAGGTTGTACTTAACTGTAGCTACAGCCGGCCGTAGTGACATATTACAGAGCTCCATCTCTGACAACTACCTGCTTAACCGTGCCTTTCGCGACCTCTCGCTCCTTGGCGGCGTTCACTACCGGACCGACCGCCATGATGTGACGTGATGTGATGATGGTGCAGTATTAGTCATATATTCCACTTAAACCCCCAGCCCTTTACGATCCAATCGGATCCCATCCAATATCCGTCCCTCCCTTCCCAGAAGACACCGGGCCTTCAATTATCCCACTGGCGCCGGCCGGCCCTCGCTGCCGCTCGCTGTCACCTTTTCTGAATCAATTCCCATTACGGATTCATCCCATTGATGCGCTACGGCACAGCACAGCCCAACACAGCAGCAGCGATCCTCCCTCCGCCATCGACTAAGCAGTTAACAGGCAGTTTTCCAGCCATTTGTCTTATCTGAGACGTGTCTCGCACACCAGCAACACCAGCTGATGTAATGGGGGCTGTCCGACATGTCTCAGCTGCTCTAACCACCAATTAACTACCCACCCTGCCGCCCTGCCCCGCCTTAGCGATGACGCTCCCTAACAGCCTTCATCTAACCTGCCCCCCACACACACACACACACTTACCACCCACCAGCGTTTTCGAGCTGACTGAGAACCATGCAGGCAGGGCTGCTGACAGCATTGGTCGGGCCCGGGACAAAGTCATCTGACAGGATCCCCCACGCAATGCAATGTAATGAGGAGCCACTGTAATACAATGTAATGAGGACCCAACTCTGGGCCCCCTCTCTCCCTGGGACCGGGACAACATACCCATTTGTCCCCCCCTGTCAGCTGCCCTGCATGCAGGTGCGGGGTCATATACGTAATCCTTCACCCGAACCCACCGTCCTGGCTCAAGGGCATGCTCAAAATAACCCCCCTGCACGACTCCTTAATTTCCTCTTGGAATCAATAAATGTCCCTCCACTACTCCACACACACACACACACACACACACACACACACACACACACACACACACACACACACACACACACACACACACACACACACACACACACACACACACACACACACACACACACAAACACACATATACACACACGCTCTAACCTTCTCTATCTAGTCTGCCCCACTACGCCCCATCTGCCCTACACTCCGCATTCCTGTACCCCCATTCTCCTGCCACCTGAGTGAGATATTCTCCGTACTGTTTCCACCTTGTTATGATGACTGATGACATCAGCTGATGTAATGGAGGGTGTCCGACAGGTCTGAGCTGATCTAACTACCAATGAACTACCCCCCTGCCCTGCCCCACCTTAGCGATGGCGCTCCCTAACAACCTTTAAAGGGGTATGCCACTATTTTGGGGCTTAATACAGTTAAAATCGTTGGCCAGGGTTTATAAAGGTGGTAAAGTGTCTTATTTTTCATGTAAGCTGTAAGCTGATGTCTTGTTTTAAGATCCATTGACTTTCACTAGCTTAGCGACATACTCCCTCTTTTAACTTGTCTTAAAGCAAGACAACGCTTAACATGAAAAATAAGACACTTTACCACCTTAATAAACCCCAGCCAACGATTTTAACTGTATTAAGCCCCAAAATAGTGGCATACCCCTTTAACCTACCTGTCCCCCCTCCCTCCCTGCCCTCCATATCCCCTACATATCACCACAGCCCACCATTCTTAGCGTTCCACACAGTTCACACGCCAGCTCAAACACAACGTAATCTCCACCACCTACTATCACTCCGCCATGCTGCCTGTATAGAGCACACTCAATATACATGCACAGTATGCAAAATGCAGTGTTAATTCAACACTTAGAGAGTACGCTGGGACCAAATTCATGATAGAAGATGTTAAATCAACTCTCTTAGCGTGAGTGTTGAATAAACATTGCATTGTTTTTAATGTGGATATGACTACCATTGAAAATCTTTGCTACCACCACCACAACCTTTCCGCCGCATCTTAGGGACCTCCCTCATCTTAATGGGCTGCTGTTAGTGGAATCACTTAAGACACAGTTGTATAAAGTAGAAACAGAAGTGCTATTAGAAGTGTAATTACAAAACTAGTAGTACGATGTTACCTCGTAGATGCAATGCAACTACGTATGTAATGTCATACTACTGCAGTTGAGTTGTAATAACATCCGTAACAATACTTGTACTCAACTCTGCTTAACCCTTGTGTTGTGTTCATAAGCTGCATACACCTGTGGTGTTCGGGTCATTTTTGACCCGTGATAACAAAACTCAGCTATAAAATACCTAAAAACACTAGTTATCCTGAAATATTGTTTTTCATCTCATGGCTAACCTGGTATGTATTCATATCCATGGAAATATTACTTGATGTATTCATCTTTTTGACTTTAAAGATCTTTTATCTTACATTATGCAAATCGTTTTTGATGACCAAAACTATCAAAATCTGCATAAATTCACTATTAATACCTCCAAAAGTGATACAATTAGTGATTATGTTGTCCATGTATTACAGCTGATATGAGAGTACAACAATCCCCAAATTTATTTTATTAGTTTTTCTCTAATATTAAAAAATATCATCAAGAGTGGCATTTGTGGTGTTTGGGTCCAAACCAACCCAAAGAGATTTATAGCAGGATAAAGACCAAATGTCAACTAAATTAGTTTTTCAGTGCATAAAATTAATGTTAAAATATGTTGACTTGGTGTTTTTCAATATTTATATGATTTTAGTGTGGTAGATATACAAAATAACAATTCTGTCAGAGTCACAGCTATTCCGCCAATCTAATGCAAAGGTACTGGAAATGAACACCTCAATGAACATGAAAAAAGTCACACTATTCATCTGAATCCCCTATGCCATGAACATGGACCATTATGTCATTGCCACATCAACTTTATGGAAAGTATAAGACCAGTTCTACAGGTTTGGGTGCCATTATGAATTTTTGATACGTTTTTTGGAAAAAATAATGTGCAAAAATGTATTTTGCAAACAAATGTGCAAAAAATCTCATTATATAATGCAGAAATGGATTCCCTGACCATGAAAACATATGAGTAGACACCAGAAATACATCTGTACTCCTTTCACAACAGGAGATATGACATATTGTAGTGTATGGGACTGTCCGGCGGCCATATTGAATTTGTAATATGAAAAGGGTGGCAAAAAAATGTTCAGGCAAGAAATATATTTTCCTCACCATAAATCACCAAACTGAAGACAAAGGGCAACCAACAGCTTTTCAGAAATGCATAAAACAACCAAAAATCTATACCGGGTCAATTTTGACCCCCGAACACCACAGATGTAACTTTTTTTTTTTGGACCTTTAAAATTTACTAAAATGATAAAACATATTTTTTTGTGTTGAAATGATTGTGACTGAGGATTAGATGAAGCCTTATTCCAAGGAAATAAAGGAAAGTGTGTTTTTTTCACACTAAAACTTGAAAACGGGTCAAAAATGACCCGAACACAACATAAGGGTTAAGAGCACGCTGTAGTCCTTCTCCCCAACGCATTGCTGCACCCCCTCGTCCCCCAGATCATCCAATCACAGGTCAAAAGTGATTGATGTGCTGGAGGACTCCCTTGTCCAATGTTTCCCAACCTTTTTTGTCTCGCGTACCCGCTAAGCATTTTTTTTGCCATACTCTGAGTACCCGCTTCATATCTATTCCTCTATCCCAATGTGACTAGTCAAGTCAAGTCAAGTGTACTTTGTCAAAGATCTATGTAACAGGGTTAGGACAGAAGTTTGAAATTGCGTTTGACCAGGCTACAATGTGCAGTTTAACTAAAACATACAGTGTAAATAAGACAATAACATTGACAATACTCTCTCTCTCTCTCTCTCTCTCTCTCTCTCTCTCTCTCTCTCTCTCTCTCTCTCTCTCTCTCTCTCTCTCTCTCTCTCTCTCTCTCTCTCTCTCTCTCTCTCTCTCTCTCACACACACACACACACAC
>NC_085880.1:33262765-33265265 GCF_034702125.1 Engraulis encrasicolus
TAGAGAAGAGGAAAGTAGAGAAGAGGAAAGTAGAGGATAAAAGAGGAGAGGAGAGGAGAGGACCACAGAAGATGAGGCAGCAGGGATGGAGAGGAGTTGAGCTGGATAGAGAATGACAAGAGAAATGGGGAATAGAGAGAGGAGGGATTCGGGAGGAGTTGAGTACAGGGTATCTGAAAATAGAGCAGAGGAGAGGGGGAGAAAAGATGGCAAGAAGAGTGGAGGGAGAGCAGAGTAAATGAGAAGAGGAAAGAGGTCAGTCACGCAGGAGACAGAGTCTCTTACACAAGCTGTGATGGGACTGCAAGGGCCACAATGGGTTTACAATGTTGTCTGAAGGGCCAAATGTTGCCAGCAACTTGTGTCAGTATTGACACGGACATAACTTTTTTTACTTTGTGCCTTACAATGAAATGCATTGAGCTGAATACAGCAGCAGCCTAGGTTAATCTCAAAGCCCCAAGACCCCATTTTAATAATTTTGGGTGAAATCGTCATATTGGATTTAAACGTTTTCTTTCTTGTAAAAGCTTTGCATGCCAGATGAAATGGCTCAGGGGATTGCAGTTTGCCCTGTTCTAGAGAGATGTTTGATACTGGGTATGTCTGTATGTGTAGGCCTACACCAAAGGCGGCCAAATCGACCAGAGCAACAGAAGTCATTATTTGTCTATGAAGTGTTGGCGAATTGAGCGACTGAAATGAATTTGCCAGGGGCCAGGGGCAAAATGAATTGGGTGACCACAGCGAATTCCAGCGATTATAAGTCAGCTAATGCTATGGTAATGAGCAATGACACCGTATGCTGAAAACCAGCTGGAATGTTCATATCTTCAAACGTCAGAGAGCCAAGCCAGAGCCGTGTGATTAGTATGTCAATATCAAGTCCTGAACAAATGAATTGAATTCATGGCAGAACTTGCTTTGGTCGTATCTGGTGTACATGTTCATCGTTTTGTACTGCATGCTGTGTGTGACCTCACTTTGTGGTGGGCACCAGGGCCGCTGACAGGTTTGGCTGGGCCCGGGACAAAAAAATATCAATTTTATCAAATTAATTACAACCGTTAATCACAAACTTAATGAGGGCCCAGTCCTGGGCCCCCCTATCCCAGGGCCCGGGACAAAAAGCTCTTTTGTCCCCCCCTGTCGGCGGGCCTGTGGGCACAAGTAACTGTATAACTCAATAAAAACTGTTAGCGAAGTATATATTGCAATGTGTTGCGAACTTGGGATGAAATTGCTGGCTGGCTGCTAGGCACATACTATGGCTACACGGTATCCTGGTTAGGATTACAGGCGATGGTTACAGATGTTGCCTGCAGGATATTGCTTTAGACTGGGTGTTGGGTATGACAGGCTTGTACTGGGTAGAAATATGGTGAGTGCTGGGGTTTGGGTACGGATGTGTTATGGCTACATTACGTAGTGCTTATGCATCTTCTAGGCCCTGAATGGGTATGAATGCGTATGGATGAGAATGGATGCCCTTGGTGATATGTTATGACTACACTCTGTACTGGAACCAAGACAAAGACTTGCGTTAGTCAGTCGTTGTTTGCCCTGCAAGTAAAATGAAAGCAGAGTGCCTCAGATTGCTTTTTCTTTTCATGTTTCATGTTTATGTTCATGTTTCATCCTCTGCAACTGAAAGAGCACCTGTGTTTTCCAAGAAGACTTCATGGAGTGCCTCCATTCTTCCCCTTCTAATTTGAATAGTGTTCTGGTTAGGATGACTACTGCACACTAGCCTACTAAATCAGCGCCACCCGCTGGACGCCAATTTTTTTTTTGGCTGCGAGTGGTCTAGCCTCGCATCGGTGGAGTTGTCTGCCAGGCTTGCCAAGAATCTGGCAAACCAATCACAACGCAGAGATTTGTTTTGAATCAAAGCGACGGGGTTTAGAGGGAGTGATGTCGAAGCTCGCAACGTTGGGAAAGCACATCAACGAGAAAGATAGCGCTGATTGGTCAGAGCGCCGGCCAATAGGCACAGGCGCGGTTTGAAAGACAACGGTTTGTTCTCATCAACAATCTTCGGATGTACTATTCATCGTGGCCAGACTAAATTACACATCCAATCTCACATTTAGGCTGGTTTATCAGGCTAACTGCACACTACACTAAGGTGGGGTTTATGGATGTCATTTACTAGGTAGCCTATGGGTATATTGCATTGCATTACACAGAGCTGATGCTTTTATCCAAAACGACTTACACCGGGATCAAATTACACAACTTAAGAACAATATCCGATTTTGATGTCAGGTTGTGCAGCACACATCAAAAGAATCACAACTGTCAATCTTCTCTCTGATCGTAAACATGGAGACAATACCCAACGTTATATTTTGAGTCGTAAAATCAAACCTGTTCGACATCTACGATTTGTGTTGGGCAACTCCGGCAAAATTCTATCTTAGAACGTCGCACACTACGAAGGAAACTTGCCCGACAATCAGTTGCAATGGTCCTGGAGGCGAATGTTCCACCGATTGTC
>NC_085880.1:33270265-33275265 GCF_034702125.1 Engraulis encrasicolus
TATGTTTTCCACTATGCTCGTACGGTAATAGCCCTCTATGTTTGTGTTAGGATTTAATACAATACCAGGCCACAACTGTGAAGCATTATCATTCCTACTCTAGAGGGATGGTTTGTGTCAGTGTCAGTGCCCAAACTATAATACACTTTCTACTTTTTCTCTAGAAACCCTCTACACTGTAAAACATTGCAGCCAATTAAACATAAACTGTAAGTTGCCCTGCTGTCTTAAGTTAGTAAGTTAACTCAACTTGAGAAAGCCTCAAGTTGAGTGAAGTCTCTTGAACTGCTTGCAATGCTTTACTGTGTATGGTTGTGTGGTTATATCAGTAGCTACTATCTGCATCTGCTCAGCCGTACCCATCACTGTGAAGCATTGGCATTCTTGAACTTGATGTGAATATGTTTGGTGGCTACTCTGAGTGTATCTTAATATGGGACCTTGCCTCCTCCACTTGCCTCCTCCACTCGCTTCTCGTCATGATGACATCACACACAACAGCATTATATTTCAATATCTTGCAAAAGCTCAATTATAGAGTCTTTTTCTCATTAGCAATTGGGATGGTGAATGAAAAACAGTCCCTCAAAAGTTGTTGTGGCGAGGCTGACAGCTGGGAAACTTTATTGTTTTCTCCACTGAGGAGGGGCCAGGAGGCAGGGCGAGGAGACAAGCACAAGTGGAGGCAAGGTCACATATTGGGATGCACCCTCTGTAACGCTCCTCCTAAACCTTGACGTGCTTATGTGCCCTCATATAGTTTACTGTAGCTCTGGTAATGCCAGTACAAGTACAACTTGCTCCGCAATGTGGGTCCACTATCATTAGACTTTGTACCAAAGATGTTCTTATTTCTCCCTTTTCACTGTCCCTGACTCTACTGTACTGTATAATGGCTTGCTATGTGCACTGATGGCAGCACAGTTGCCCAATAGCACTGATGCCCTCATTGTGTGATGACGTCTTCATGGTGGCACTAGTGACAGTACAGGAAGAGACCAGTGTGTAATGAGAATATAAGATCTGATGTGGCTCTGATGTCCTGCTCTGTGATGACCTAGTGTGAGATGATGCCCTGGTGCTGTGGTGACAGTACAGTGGCTCACTGGAGATGATACCCTCGTTGTGAGATGACATGTTTATGGTGGCACTGTGGTTGAGGTTTAGTGTTTTAGTGACTACTTTCGTGTTTGGTGATCACTGTGATGTCCTAGTGTGTGATGTCCTGGTGCTCTGGTGACAATAGAAATTATGCCCTCGTTGTGAGATGAGGTCTTTCACCGTGGCTCTGGTGACAATAGAAATTATGCCCTCGTTGTGAGATGAGGTCTTTTACCGTGGCTCTGGTGACAATAGAAATTATGCCCTCGTTGTGAGATGAGGTCTTTTACCGTGGCTCTGGTGACAATAGAAATTATGCCCTCGTTGTGAGATGAGGTCTTTTACCGTGGCTCTGGTGACAATAGAAATTATGCCCTCGTTGTGAGATGAGGTCTTTTACCGTGGCTCTGGTGACAATATATAGGAAGAGTGGCCTTAGTGAGAATAGAAGCTCTTTGGTGTAGCAATGCTCATTATGAAGCATACCGGTAGACATTTATTCTCCTCCATTATGATATGCCACTGTATTTTTATTTTTATTGCATGGCAATAATATACCCCAAAATGGCTTAAGCCAGACAACAGAATGATTTTTAAAGTCATTTTAGTCAACTTAGAGCTATGTGCACAGTTACTGCCTTTTTGCTTTGTAGGACAGCTATAGCTCTTGTGACGGCAGCACAGCCCAACTGTTCCCCATTGTCCACCGCTGGGAAGCATTAGGACTAGAAGGATGCCTCCAGTGGCTCTTCTTTAAGTGCACTATAATGTGCAATATAATAGGCTACATGACATCATAGTAAAATGCAACATTATTATACTGTAGTAGTGAAATATTTTGCACAGAAATATATATTACTGTATTTCGGGTGACAGTAGCAATGTTACAATGCAGTACAATGTCCCCACAGTAAACCGTTTTGCTGCAGTAGAGGATTATTTGAGGCCGTTTCACAGGCTCCACTAAAACTCATGTTTCATGTTGTACTCTTTACAATACTCTGCAGGGCCGGTTCTAGTCAATTTTTTTGCCCTAGGCGTGCATTCCCTCTCTTATTGTGCATTTAGAAATTCTGTAAACATCTGTAAACATCTGAATCTGTAAACATAGCATCACACATCTGATTGAACACACAGCTCAAAACATTGCCAATGTACAGTTTAATACTTATATTCACTTGTAATTCTAATACTGTGTGACTTTTGGGCATTTCTTGTTCCCCCCGAAGACATTTGGCACCCTAGGGCCACCTTGTCAGTCTATAGCCCGATTCGCAAGGGATAAATATTACCTATGGACCACTGGTAATTCGCAATTACCCCCGGACCTCCGTGATTTTTCGGGGCGCATTCGGACGGGATAAATAAACGTCTGTTATTTACTCAATTCACAGACATTACAAGGGAGTGCAGACGGCGCGCCTATGTAAAATTACCCCAGGACGTCTGAGTTTCGCCGAAATACAGTAGGTAATTCGCGGCGGAATTATTACCTCACAAACCGCGGACATGGCACATTCGCACAGGACTAAGAACTCAGACATTCTCTGTAATTATTCCGAATTACCGGGGGTCCATAGGTAATAAAAGTCCCGTCCGAATCGGGCTTATGCCTTTAGTGCCGGTCCTGACTATGGTTGTGTGTGTGATGCTGATGGTGGTCCTATAGCAGCTCTGGTGATGTCCTCTTCATAATATAATACAGTTATGTATAATAGAACGGCTGCCCATGGGCCACTGTGAAAAATGACCTTACAAGACTCATACGAGAAAAATGACTTACCATTTCCAGTGCCAGCGTCTCCACCGTAGCACTAGTATAGTACACCATACTATTCTGCCATACAAAGGCACAGTGCAGTAACCACATAGTCATATTTTGTCAAAATTGAGTTTAGACTGAAAATGGTCTTCAAGAAAACCTCCTTTGACTTGTGACAAAGCCTTATGGTCCAAATGTGTCCCGTTTTGGAGATGTTTGTATGTCATCATTTGCAGCAACTGTAATATATTCAACCTCATACAATACTTTGAAGACCTTTTTCTCAATTTCAATATTGGCATAGGTGCTGCTCTTTGCCTTTTGTAGGGCAGTATTCCCCTCTAATAGCTCACAGAGTAAATTCTGCAGTGCTCATTTAACACTTAGAGAGTTGATTTGACATCATTTGGACTTCAATGAACTCTCCAAGTGTTGAATTAACACTGCAACATTTATTGTGCACTATGCCCTTTATGATGATCATCTTACTGTATGCATACTAGCTCTGGTGGTCTAGCTCTGGCAACAGTATACGTATGTATGAGCAACTGCTCCCCAATGCCCACTATGAAGCATTAACATCCCTGCACTTAGAAGATGACTTCACTCCAGTGCCAATGGCTCAAGTATAACACCGCTCTCCGCTCTTATCGCTCTCTGGGCTCGCCGCCTCATTAAGAGGGAGTACCTTATGATGCGTTCATATCTGGCTCCTGCGCACGTGTTCCTGTGACATCTTAAGTGCCGTGACAAGATGGTCCGGGGGTCCCGGGCGCAGTCGCCACCGCTTCAGATGTGACGCTAATGTGATACGAATATCTGAAGCAACAGTGGATTGGAGATTATTCATTCATTTAAGCACACGCACCCACACACAGACACACACAGACATGCGCATGCACGCACGCACGCACCCACACACACACACACACACACACACACACACACACACACACACACACACACACACACACACACACACACACACACACACACACACACACACACACACACACACACACACGCATGGAATTTCAGTCCCTCTCCCTATATTGCTCCCTCTTTCCTTCACTCCATTTCCATCTCATCTCTGTCTCTGAAACTGGGTGGTGATTGAACATCTGTCTGTGGCACAAGCTGTCACTGATCACTGACTGAGCGTAGCTGAGAAGAGAAGAGAAGAGAAGAGAAGAGAAGAGAAGAGAAGAGAAGAGAAGAGAAGAGAAGAGAAGAGAAGAGAAGAGAAGAGAAGAGAAGAGAAGAGAAGAGAAGAGAGGAAAACAAAAGAAGTGGAAAGAAGAGATGAGAAGAGAGGAACAAGAAGTGATGGTGGGGGAAGCAGGCATCATAAGTGAATTACAAGCAGATTAGGGGGGGAGAGGAGAGAAGAGAAAAGAGGAGACACGAGAAGACAAGAGAATAGAACACAAGGAAGGAAAAGAGAGGAGAAGATGAGAAGGGAGGAACAAGAAGAGGGGCAGTGATGGTGGCAGTGGTGGCGACAGTGGGCGTGGGGGCGGGCATGGGGGCGGGCATGGGGATCTGAGGGGATCTGAGGGGCCAGTGAATTTAATAGCCTGGCGTCCACGCTGGGACTCTCGCAGGCCGGCAGATTGAATTGTGGAGCCGCCCATCAGTTTTAATGGCAATATTAAATTCCACAGAGGAGAGAGGTTATCTGTCTCTGCCGCTTTGAAAGGGAGAGAGGGAGGCGCGTCGAATGAGAGAGGAGATGAGAAGGGAGGAGAGGAGAAGGGAGGAGAGGAAGAGGAGAGAAGGGATGAGAGGAGAGGAGAGGATGATGAGAGGAGAGAAGCGGAGGAGTATCAGACTGTGTGTTTGTAGTGGGGGGGGGGGACCACCAGGAGAGAAGGATCATGCTGTTTGAGTGGGGGTAGAAGTGGGGGTCATGGTGGGACATGTTTTAGGAGTGGTTGTGTGGGGATGAGGGAGCTCTCCAAGGGCCTTGTTGTGTTAAAATCATGACATGTACACACACACACACACACACACACACACACACACACACACACACACACACACACACACACACACACACACACACACACACACACACACACACACACACACACACACACACACACACATCCTCCCTCCTTCTCCCTCTCTCTCTCGC
>NC_085880.1:33280265-33332765 GCF_034702125.1 Engraulis encrasicolus
GGGACAGACAGGCAGAGAGGGAGAGAGAGAGAATGAGGGAGGGAGAGAGAGAGAATGAGGGAGGGAGAGAGAGAGAATGAGGGAGGGAGAGACAGACAAGCAGAAAGAGGGGGTGAGGAGAGGGAGGGGGCAGAGCAAGAGACAGAGAGAGGAGGGAATGAGAGAGATAGGGAGAGAAAGAGGTAGGAAGGAATAGGGAGAAAGAGAGAGGGAGGGGTAGAGAGAGAGAGAGAGGGAGGGAGAGAGAAAAATGAGGAAGGTAAGGAGGGAGGAAGCCTTTGTTTGTGTGTGAGGATTTTTTTTGGGGTTAGGGAAAAATGTCTGCTGCTTTCATCCGTACAGGAACAGATTTGGTGCATTCTTACATTTTTTGATTATACAACTACATATTTGCTAAACAATCACAATTACACTCATTACCCATATATGAGCCCTTCGGACAAATATGGTGATGCAATAAGCGATGACCACATGTACATCTGCGCTTTCCACCTGTAAGAGCTGAAAAATAGCAGAAAACGTTGCACCGTGCTTAACCAACATTTTTATTTTGTAAACGTTTTATACGTTACGTAGGACATTGGTCAGCATCCTGAAAGAATAGAGAAAAAAAACAATGTTAATTCTACACTTAGAGTCAATTTAACAACTTCCAGATTGTCATTCGGTCCCAGAATACTCTGTAAGCGTTGATTTAAGTCCATTGTTTTTCACCGTGCGAACACCTGTGAGAGCTAGTGCTGTTGAGTAGAGTAGAGTAGAGTAGAGTAGAGTAGAGTAGAGTAGAGTAGAGTAGAGTAGAGTAGAGTAGAGTAGAGTATCGTTTATTGATCCCAGGGGGAAATTAAGGTGTCAAGTAGCA
Source organism: Engraulis encrasicolus (assembly GCF_034702125.1). Taxonomy (NCBI): domain Eukaryota; kingdom Metazoa; phylum Chordata; class Actinopteri; order Clupeiformes; family Engraulidae; genus Engraulis; species Engraulis encrasicolus. Next base: position 33,281,128 of record NC_085880.1, read on the forward strand.
TACACACATAAATAAAGACATAAAGACATTGTCCACAAGACATAACACACATATTTACACATAAAATAATCATATACAGTCCCAGGAAAAAGTTTGTACACCCTTTGAAATTTCTTACATTTCTGTCAAAATTGATCATAAAACATGGTCTGATCTTCCCGGAAATCTCAAGAGGGAACAATCAAAGTCTGCTTTAATTAATTCCACCCAAACAATTACATGTTATCATATTTTTGTTGGTCATAAGGCCATAACATTCACATGAGAGCGGGGCATAAGTAAGTACACCCTTGCATTAAGTAGGTTTTAACCCCTCAGTTAGTTACAATATCATCAACCAGACTTGTCCTTAGTTGCAGATCAGATTAACAAAACAATCTGTTTGTATCTTGTCTCCCTCTTCTTTAGAAAACTGCCTCTCGTCAGCAAGGTTTGTGGGATGTCTGGAGTGCATAGCTTTCTTGACTTCATGCCATATAATCTCAATTGTTTTTTGTCAGGGCTTTGACTGGGCTATTCCAGAATGTGTATTTCATTATTATGAAGCCATTCTAAAGTCGATTTGCTTCTAAAGTATGGGTTGTTGTTACATTTCAGGACCCATCCTCTTGTGTGCTTCAACTGTGTGACAGACTTCCTCACGTTTTTTCTGTAAAATATCACAATAAACTTGAGTTCATTGTTCCACTGATAATAGCAAACTGTCAAGGGCCTGAGGCAGCAAGGTAGCCGCATATAATGATGCTCCCGCCACCATACTCAGAAGAGGAGATGTAACCAAGAATAGCTAAAAATGGGATTCATTCTGCCAATCTAAAATTAATGAGGTTTCTGTCCAAAAAAATATTGCTGCACCTTTGAGGTTTGCGAAAAAGCATTATTATGCTTCATAGAATTACTGCAAAATATTCTGTAGACCAACGTTGAAACCAAAGTTGAATTGTTCAGGGGAACACACAATATCATGTTTGGAGGAGAACTGGAGAACCACACCTTCACCAAAACATCATCTCCACCTTCGAGTATGGTGGCGGGAGCATCATTATATGCGGCTACCTTGCTGCCTCGGGCCCTTTTCAGTTTGCTATTATCAGTGGAACAATGAACTCAGAAGTTTATTGTGATATTTTACAGAAAAAAGTAGTAGTCCGTCACACAGTTGAAGCACACAAGAGGATGGGTGCTGAAATGTGACAACAACCCATACTTTAGAAGCAAATCGACTTTAGAATGGCTTCATAATAATGAAATACACATTCTGGAATAGCCCAGTCAAAGCCCTGACAAAAAACAATTGAGATTATATGGCATGAAGTCAAGAAAGCTATGCACTCCAGACATCCCACAAACCTTGCTGACGAGAGGCAGTTTTCTAAAGAAGAGGGAGACAAGATACATCCAGATTGTTTTGTTAATCTGATCTGCAACTACAGGAAACATCTGGTTGAGGTTATTGCGACTAACTTAGGGTAAAAACCTATTGAATGCAAGGGTGTACTTACTTATGCCTTGCTGTCCTGTGAATGTTTACATCTTATGGCCAATGAAAATATGAAAACTTGTAAATGTTTGGGTTGAATTAGTTAAAGCAGACTCTGGTTGTTCCTTCTTGTGATTTCCGGGAAGATCAGACCATGTTTTATGACCAATTTTGACAGAAAGGTAAGAAATTTCAAAGGGTGTACAAACTTTTTCCTGGGACTGTATAGCTCACTGTTGCATACTGTTAAGAGCTGCTGGCGGAGTATTAATAGCACTCTCATCACCACTGTAGCCAATCAAGTCTCTTGTAGAGACATGGTCAACAGCAGCCACAGCCTCACAGTTGCAAAGTAGGAAATGGCAAAGTGCAGTGTGTGCAATGCATGCATGATGAATAGAGTGTATGCGTGCTAAGATGAGTGTAAGTGTATGTGTCTATGCATGCATGCATGCGTGTGTGTGTGTGTGTGTGTGTGTGTGTGTGTGTGTGTGTGTGTGTGTGTGTGTGTGTGTGTGTGTGTGTGTGTGTGTGTGTGTGTGTGTGTGTTTGTGTGAGTGAGAGTGCATTGAAGCGTGTGTGAGTGTGTCTAGGTGTGTATGTGCTGTAAGTGTGTGTGTCCCTACATGTGTGTGAATGTGTATGTGTAGTGAAGCTCGCGATGACATGACATTCAAGATTCAAGAGGGTCTAGAGTGTGCGGTGGGCTGACTGCAGGAGCAGGAAGAGCAGCTGCTGGCTTCATGTTTAATTTCCATCTCGCTGCTTCCTGCGTTGCTGTGCTGCGCTTCGCTGTGCACTGCTCTTAGAGTAGCCTCCTCGCCTCCACGCTCCACTGCCCCGACCCAACAAGCGAACGTGTGCGACTCCACACTGACCTGACCCCGCAGCCAAGGGTTGCCACGGGCGACCAGTTGTGCCCACTCAGAGCGGGGTGGGTGAGGGGGCAGAGAGAGAGAGAGAGAGAGAGAGAGAGAGAGAGAGAGAGAGAGAGAGAGAGAGAGAGAGAGAGACCGACAGACAGACAGACAGACAGACAGACAGACAGACAGACAGACAGACAGACAGACAGACAGACAGACAGACAGACAGACAGACAGACAGACAGACTGACAGACTGACAGACAGACAGAAAGTGAGAAGTTCTGACACACAGAGGGAGGGAAGTAGAGAGAGAGAGAGAGAGAGAGAGAGATACAGTTCTCTCTCAACCTAATCTTTGACATCTCTCACCTGGTTTGCTGCTGATGTGAAACCACACTGCACATCACCAGGTTGGGTGAAGCTGAACGGATCTCACATGTGACGGACTAATAGCAGCTCAGGTTCCCTATTTGTGGCTGAACGATATGGCACTAAATAGTGATGTATATGGAGGATATGAAGTGGATTTATATGGAGGATATGAGGATCTGACGCTGAAGGATCAAAAAGTATCATTGACCTCTGACCTCTTGGCCTCCATAGAACAATTACGAGAGAGAGCGAGAGAGCGAGAGCGAGAGAGAGAGAGAGAGAGAGAGAGAGAGAGAGAGAGAGAGAGAGTGAGAGAGAGTGACAGAGACAGAGACAGAGATAGAGACGAAGGGAGAAAGACCGTCAGAGAAAGAAAGAGAGAGGGCGGACACAGAAATCAATTTCAATTCAAAGTTGCTTTATTATCATTGTCATTCAGTGTTGAAATACAACAGTGCCAAAGAAGTGGGAACAATGGAATGTATCCATCGTCCAATAAGCAATATCACACTATGGATATTAGATACAACTTGACATTCAAAAGGGTGCACACACACGCACACGCACACACACGCACGCGCACGCACACACGCACACACGCACACACGCAAAGGCACACGCACACACGCAAATGCACACGCACACATACATACACCATCTCAAACCCTACTCTGGAGATATCACCTGTGCATAACTGAGAGGGTTGGTTGGGGCATGGCTTCCACTGGCGTGTTTATCTTCACTGCGCGCGCGCACACACACACACACACACACACACACACACACACACACACACACACACACACACACAGCCGTGTTTATCTCCCCTGCACATATGCGCCCCAATCTCTGAGTTGTGGTTGCTTGCTTGCATATGTGCAACTCTGCTCTGACCGTTTTTTGCTTGCACACACTTGTAGAGGCACGCACAGATAGATGCCATGTTTTTTTTTTCTTCTTTATTTTATCTGGCTCCATCTCTGGCTTGTTGCTGTGGCTCTTGCAAACAGAAGCATGCATGTGTGTTGTGTACTGAAGGCTCCTCCTCTAGTTCTGTCCCCTCCCACACCCCACTCTTCACTCATACGCCTACCGACAGGGGGGGGGGACAAAGGGGACAGTTGTCCTTGGCCCAGGGAAAGTGGGGGGACCCAGGATTGAGTACATTGTATGTCTTGTGGGGTGGGGGGCCCTTTCAGATTACTTTGTCCTGGCCCTGGTCAAAGGTGTCAGTGGCCCTGGTGCTGTTGTTGTTTTTGTTTGCTTGCCTCCGCCATATGTACATGTATGTTATTTCTTGTTTACACTCCCCCCCTCCATCATGGCTGAAGTATTTTTCTTCTCCCGATGTCACACACACACACACACACACACACACACACACACACACACACACACACACACACACACACACACACACACACACACACACACACACACACACACACACACACACACACACACACACACACACACACACACACACACACACACACACACACACACACACCACATGCACACATCTACAATGTAACATTGCACGGACAAACGCACGCACACATGCACTCAAACACGAACACATCAACATATCAACATCACACATCCCCATTCACACTGGACTTACAGTGTAACGTTGCACACACGGATAAACACCACATGCACACACCACGCTGAAAGTGTGACGTGTTAAGTTTTATAAGTGTTCTCACTGCTCTACTTTACACACCATACACACACCATACAATGTATAACATGGCTCTCCTCCCTGCTCTGATCTCCCTGTTCTGTTCCCTTCTGCTCTAGTCCGCTCTGAGTGGCTGCGCTAATGTCAAAACCACAGCAACTGAGAAGCAGATGTCTCTGCTTTGCAGGCAGCTTTTCCCTGTTGCCATCACAACCAGCGGCGGCGGCCATTTGCGACAGAGAGAGAGGGGGCGAAGGAGAGAGAGAGAGACAGTCAGAGAGGCAGGGAGACAGAGAGAGCGAGACAGCTGAAAGAGAGACAGCGAGAGAGAGAGAGAGAGACAGAGAGAGAGAGAGAGACAGCCTCAACCCCAACTTCAGTTCAGTTCAGCTCAGCACAGCTCTCGTTACAAAAGCACACACAAACCCACCCACCCACCTGACACACACACACACACACACACACACACACACACACACACACACACACACACACACACACACACACACACACACACACACACACACACACACACACACACACACACACACACACACACACACACACACACACACACACACACACACACACACAGCACATCACATCGTGAAAACAACATCAGTCACATGGAGTGAATCAGAGGCAGGGGAGGCCAAGTTAAACATCTTTCTCTCTCTGTCTCCATCTCTGTCTCTGTCATCCTCCCCCTTTTTACAAGAAAACCCTCTAGAGATTTATGTCCTGTTCTATCACTGCCACCCCACCCCACCCCACTCCACCCCAACTCCCGTTTTCTTGAAAGGTTCAATGAACAGACATGCTTCTTTTTTTTCTTTTTGTCTTTTTTTCCCCCCCGTCCGCTCGCTTGACATTAAAGAGCAAGACTGTAATGGAGAGGTGATTTCACACAGATCTGTTTAATGCTATCAGTATATCAGCCGCCAGCCGCCCCCTGTTTCCCAGCGAATACCACATGCTTATTAAATCGCTTCTGATGAGAAGTGGACTGGCTTTAATGCACCCTGGCACGGTGGCTTACCATCAAAGCCAATCTCCACTCTTCAAGGGTAACAGTTCAAAGCCAGTGCTGGGTTGGAACCAAAAACACCTCTCGGGCCTTTTTGACGCACAGTCTCACAGTTCTCACCCCCCTGCTACACTTTAATATGGTAGCTACTACTGTACTACATTACACTTGAGCTTATGATTTTATGCAAAGCGACTTGTGGTTATTTGAAGTACAGGGTGTTGGTTGAAGTCCCTGGAGCAGTGTGGGCATTGGTGCCTTGCTCAAGGGCTCTTCAGCCATGGAGTGAGGTAGGGACTGGAAGGGTGGGATTCAAACATGCAACCCTCTGATCTAAAGCCCATCTCCTTAACCATTTGTAGGCCATGGCTGCCTCAGTTATTGAAGAGGCACCAAATGAGACACTCCATCTCAACTGTGGGCTGGCCTCTATAGGAAAAACAAACACAAAAACAAAGCAAAAAAGCATCGACCTCTGTGGACTGCTGGCCCACCGGGAAAATGCCCTGCATGCCCGTTGACCAGTCCAGTCCTGAATCCCCGCTCTTCAAGGGCACGGTTCAAAAATCTGACCTTTGCTGAACCACAAGCTATCCGCTCTGTTCCACATATTCGTGCTCTTTTTTTTCCTGCTTACGTAACCACTCAGGGGAAGTCGTCCCTTTAATGTCTGACGATGAGCATGTTTTGGTGGTAATGGAATAGAGAGAGGAGACGAGACAGGGAGGATGGAGACAACAAGGAAGGAGAGGAGACGTCTGCATCTAAGGACTGCTGCTGCTACTGGTCTTAAATGTCCACCCTCAGCAATTATTTTATGGTGGAGGCAAGACATAGACACAGATTACTAGGGGATGAGAGATAGACACAGACTACTAGACAAGGGATGGGACTACATTTTCGAGTATTCAATATTAAGATTTATAATAACACTTTTGACTTCGAAAATTCAAAATGTTATTCTCGAAATCCACACTCCACACAAAAATGCAGGCCCCACATAAGAATTCTGTATGGGCCTCCCTCGCTATGTTAAGTGACACTGAAGACAATGAAGACTAAAGGCGTGTAGAAAGTTCCACACGCACGCTAGGAAGAATAATATTTGAATATTCGAATAGTGTGTTTGTCAAAAATTCCCATCCCTATTCTAGACTAGTGCTGTGATGGGATGAGTCATAGACACATACTACTAGCAGCTAGCAGGGGGGGGGGGGTGTTGAGGCTGTGTTGAGGCTGACAGACAAGGCAGACACAGAGGGTGGTGTAGTGTAGTCTAGAGGTTGGAGGCAAGACGCAAGTACTCTGGGGATGACACGTAGACAAGATCCAGACTGAGACAGAGGTGTAGTCTGATACCAGTACAAAAAAGTGGTAATTTGTAACCCATCTCAGTATTTGTACTCCATGCGTTAATTAGTGTGATAGTGTAACAATCGGCCACATTATAACAGTAGCTTAATACCTGCTGCAAAAAAGCTGCCACCCCTCAGACACAAACTACTAGAGACAATAGAATACGTGTGTGCGTGCGTGCTTGTGTGCGAGAGAGAGAGAGAGAGAGAGAGAGAGAGAGAGAGAGAGAGAGAGAGAGAGAGAGAGAGAGAGAGAGAGAGAGAGAGAGAGAGAGAGAGAGATGGCTAGAGTAAGAGAGAAAGAGTGGGTGAGTGTGTGCGTGTGTGTATTTGATGTGATGAGGTATATTAGGGAAAATATTATTAATATTAGGGGGACTTTGATGAAATTCTGAAATATTAGGGGGACTTTGTGCGAGAGGAAAACAGAGCAAGACTGTGTGTGCATGTGTGAGTGCGTGAGTGTGCATGTGCGTATGTGCATGTGTGTTGTTTGATACAGTGTGAGGTTGCTCAGCCCAACAATATGCACAGGCTACAATATGCAATACTAGATATGAAATCAAAACCACAGAGGCAGAGACCTTTTAATGATATGAAACATATAATGATGTAAAATTACAAGCCATAATGTGCAATTATTTGTCATTACAGCAGGCTGTATCATAGGATCACGCTGTGATGTGCTTTGTGCAATCAGCTTGACCCTCTGCTTCTTGCAATGTTTCATTGTTACCGCAAGGGGGCGACAGAGTACAAGGTTTTGACTGGTGTTGTTGACCGTAGGACGAGAGGCAGTAGGCCTAGTTATTATTGCCAAGGGAAACGTTTCTCTTATTATATTAGTATCGTGTTTCCCCCTCGGAAGTTGTAACTGCTACGGGCAGCTTTCTTGCGCACTCTATAAAAAGGGTGCAAATAAAAATGAACAAGTGTTTTAAATTAGAGGAGAGCTTTGCTCTGAACCGACGTTCCCGCATCCTGTTGCAACAAGCACATACATATACTAGAAATATTTCTATTGCTGACCTAGCTTTCATCCGAAGTATTTCTATTGGTGTTCTCTCTTTTTTCTGGTCTTACGTTAAGTGTTTTTATTGGTGGTCTCACGTTGCTCGAGGTATCTGGCTGTGTGGGGGGAGGAACAAGGACACATGAAGGGGAAGAAGCTAATGATCCCCCCCCTCTCTCTCTCTCTCTCTCTTCCCTTCTCTCTCTCTTCCCTTCTCTCTTCATGTGCGTTCTCTCCTCTGCGCTGCGCCTTTGGCATCTTCGCAGTAGTTAGTATGGCTCTCACACACGAGGCGTCTCTGGCCTGTTTATTATCGCGGTCCGCCAGCCGTGTAGCTGGGAGGTGTGTGTGTATGTGTGTGTGTGTGTGTGTGTGTGTGTGTGTGTGTGTGTGTGTGTGTGTGTGTGTGTGTGTGTGTGTGTGTGTGTGTGTGTGTGTGTGTGTGTGTGTGTGTGTGTGTGTGTGTGTGTGTGTGTGTGTGTGTGTGTGTGTGTGTGTTTGAGAGAGAGTGGAGTGAGATGGGGCCCCTTCAGATGAACGGCTGCACACTGGATAGGGAGGCTATCTCAGAGGCCCTGAAGAGGGTTGTGTGTGCGTGTGTGTGTGTATGTGTGTGTGCGTGCGTGCGTGCGTGCGTGCGTGCGTGCGTACGTGTGTGTGCATGTGTTCGCATGCGTGCGTGCGTGTGCGTGTGCGTGTGCGTGTGCGTGTGTGTGCGTGTGCGTGGGCCTGCATGTGTGCGTGCCTGCGTGCCTGCGTGCCTGCGTGCCTGCGTGCCTGCGTGCCTGCGTGCCTGCGTGCCTGCGTGTATCATTATCAGCCAGGAGGATGGAGGTTACTGATGGGCATGGGTGTGGCCAGTTGTGGGCTCCACCTCTGCTTCATTACCCTGTGGTGGGACACATGACAGGCAGGTCTCCCACAAGAAGAGGGCTAGGATTTCAACCATAGACACAGAATGTGTGGATAGGTCAATGGTGCAAGTTTTGGGGTTGGCGTTTTCAACAGGGCTTATTGTTTTCAAATGGGGCTATAGCCTAAATAGCAAGACAATCAAGTATAATACACGATACAGTAGAATAGCATGTCTTTTACTGTGACTGTGTGAACACAACAGAAGAGACGACAGCTACAAAGAGTCGCTGGACTGTTTTCATAGCAAGAGCAACAAGAGCCATAGATAAGAGCCATAGAGTATGAGAGATTATGCCCGTCAAAAGCAGAATGCAAGCATTCTTTGACATTCCAATTGGTTGTTACGGCTGTTGCCGATCCGCATCATACTGTAGCTCATTCGCATAATATTCACGGACGTTCAACAGCAAACTGTCGCTTGAGTCGCTCAAATCTTGTTGCCCAAAATGCTTGTCTTCTGTTGCCAGCTCCTCCACATCCCCTTCGGGATTAATAAATGTTACTCTTCTCTACTATAAGTCAATTACTTCCATCATCATTGTTGCTCTAGGTCTGTTTGTGCCATGAGGCTGTAAGTCTCCAATGTACACATTGTGTAGCATGACATTTAAAGTCTCATTATTGAGTGCATAAAGGTAATAATAATAATAATACATTTTATTTTTGAGCGCCTTTCAAAATATCCAAGGACACTTTACAATCAAAACAAGTACATAACAGTAGGGAAAGTATAACAAAGCTTCAGTGAATTAACAATAGGAGAGTAATTAAAATGCCAAAATAAAATAGAAATAAAAGTACAATGAAATAAATGTTTTAAAATAAGAAAAAAAGAAGTAGAATGCATTAGAAAATAAAATAAAAATGAGGAGGAAAAAATAATAATATGTAAAATAAAAATAAACTGATCATTAAAATAAAGTGGAAGTGCCTGTCAGTGAAGTAGAAAAGCAGAGGTGAAAAGGTGTGTCTTGAGCTTAGATTTGAAAGTAGACAGTGTAGAGCACTGACGAAGTGACAGTGGGAGAGAATTCCAAAGTTTGGGGCCAACAACACTAAATGCCCTGTCGCCCATGGTGCGCAGGTGTGTGGAGGGAACTGTAAGGAGGAGTGAGTCAGTGGATCGTAGTGTGCGGGTGGGATTTGGTGTGTGGTTTATGCCAGTCGGCCCAGCCCATAGGCCTTGTTATCCTGTGGTGGTGAAGGCGGACACCACATGAGCTGGGTTAAATAACTGAACTGATGCACTGGCACTGGGTTGAGTGACAAGTGCGTTATGCAACTGGCCCATCTGCTGTGGTGGTGGGGGCTGCACTGTGCCACTCCATGACACATTTTTACAGAGAGATTTCGACTGAGCTCTTCTATCAGAATAGTATACAGTAAGTGGATAAATCAGACACGAATTATTCCCTTAGATATGAGGAATGATAGAGCCACTTTCCCTGCACTTACACATGCACCAAAGCGATGCTTCAGTATGTAAGTACATATTTGAATTCACAATAATCAGTTATTCTTAACTCCCCCCCTGCAAAATAAAGGACTTGCCAAACGCCTGTGCAATGCTGCAAGGCACAGATGGATTTTAGATGTTTAGATATATTGCAACGTTTTTTTTTTGTCCTAAGACCATGACAAGCAATCTATGAGGAGTGGATAAAAGAAAATCGTTGGGAAAAGCCTGCAGACTTAGTGGTGAAAATGCTTTCTGTCCGGAATCAGGTTAAATGTCATCCGCTGAAGGCCTAGATTCTGTCCGGTATACACATACATTAAACCAGCTTAATCTGGACCGAGTTACTGTATAGGCTGTAGATGGAAACTAACAGAGCATTCTGGGTAAAAGTCTGGATTTGCTGTAGTCCTACTGTCAGGAATACAGCCTCATCATCACCAAAAGGGGTAGCATCTAACAAGACAAACTCAGAGTCAGTCGAAGAGTATAGCCGTCCACACACTCACATAGTTCAATTTTATGTCTTTGAATGTGTTCCTTTAGCAAAGTTTTGGCCCTGTGTGCTAATCCTTTAGCCATATTTCGGGTGCTTCATGTCATAGGAAAATGGAAAGTCAACTGGAACGTTTTTACAAAACCGCCTCAAAACACACAATGATTTTGCTAAATATGTCCATTCACTGCAATTTCAAGCCTATTGTGCCACCCTTTCAATCAAATTGGCTAGAAATTAGCAATAGGCTACTGCAAGAGAATAGCTTTCATTTTTAAGGGGTGTTTGATGCACCCTAATTCACATTGTTGGTTATGCAGGTATGCAACTGATTCTGGAGTGTTTTGGATTCTTTTTGACTAACATTACCTGGATGAATGAGAATATCCACAGACAGTGGATCCACATTCAGTCTATGTTGCCTCCTCATGCTGTCTCAGCGACACTGGTGTATTTTATTCTTGGGCAGAAGCAAATTCACTTCTCAAAGAAAATATTGTATAGTACCATGCAAAGTTTGTATCATATCCTGATGGATCATACGGTTAATGTGAGTGTTGCGGTGCTCAGTATTTGAGGAGTAAGGAATTTCTAGAGGTTCTTCTAGAATTTTACTGGAACACTCTACAGCTCCCATAGAAGTCTGTGTTAAAAATCTCGCAAATACATTATGACATCATAATGAGAACTCAAAATTTGGGCAAAATTCCAATCACATATTTGTGATGGTACTCCTCAAAGGGTTAACAGCATGGGTTGTCATGTGCCTCACATGTGCCACACAGCCTGTTTGGTATTAGGCAGTCTGGATCTAAATGGGCGGCTGCTGCTCGTATATCCCCACAGTTACTCCTTCAATGCACACACACACATAAAGTCGCACACGCACGCACGCACACGCACATTTACGCATACACTCTCTCTCTCTCTCTCTCTCTCTCTCTCTCTCTCTCTCTCTCTCTCTCTCTCTCTCTCTCTATCCCCCTCTCTCTCTCAGGTCCAGAAGCCACTAGGCCTATGCTCTTGATTAAGATTCTCCTGCTCTTGGTAGATGGTGAAGGCATGGGAGGGAAGGGAAGGGAGGGAAGGTCGCCACTTGTCAGTACTGTGCTTCATGTGATAAGGGGATTAAAGTCTGCACTGCTGCCCTTCATTTTTCAGAGTTATGCTTTTGAGTATGTCTGAGAGGTACTTTGAGGGTCTTGATGCAATTAGCTTAAATGCTCCTTATGGGCTGAAGTCAGGCTAATTTGGCCGATTTCGAAACTTTAATGTTGACTATATCACACATGTTTGTCACCACTTGAATGATTTCTCACACAGTTCTTCTTGTAGGCTATGTGCCTTTCATGTGCTCTCGGAAGTAGATATTACCCAGTCCCCGCTTGTGGGAAAAACAAGCGGGCCGTTCATGTGTGCTTCCCATGTCAGCATTTGATATTTAACATAATTCCCAGAGCACATGAATGCACCATTATTCTATGTGTTGTTTGGTAGTTAGGTGAGGTGGGGTGATATGAGGTGAAAAATGACTTTCTCCAGGATATGTGAAGAGAAGGGCTGTAATTCAGTTCGATGTGCCCAAGCGGTTTCATTCTCTGGTGGCTTATAATCAGTGTGGGCTGTGGGGTACGGGCCTTTGCATTACCCACCAGAGAGGCTATCCAGGGAGACAAGGGTCCTGATTCATCTGTCTGAAGAGTCTGAATAATCACCACAGTGCGGCAGATATTTCTAGATTGCCTTCTGATGACAGCCAAGGAGGACCTTAGTGAAGGATGTTTTAGTTAATATTTCAGTGTGTGTGTTTAGCTGCTGTTTAAGGCCTGTGCCACTAGAAGGTTTTTTCTTGTGAATTTTCATCAGGGATTTGTGCCTGTCTTTTTGTGACAGGAGGAGCAATTTTAAAGTGGATTGAGAGGGGAAGGTTATGGAAGCCGGGTGATATGGGGACTTTCTTTTCATACCAGTTGATAGTCAGCAGGCCTCTGTGACAACAACGTCCTACCAAATAGACTTTTGTGGATAGGCCTATCCTTTTAGTCAATAGACTGAGTCAGATTTGTTGAGTGCATAACTTTGTTATTACAACTCAATTATATTGTATTTTGTGTTGTAGGCCTATTATTTACAGTAAATGCTGATATTTTCATTCAATAATGTAGCCTAAATGTCCTCAGGTTATTATAGCCTACAATAATGAAACTGGGATGGGACAATCACTGCCTTTAATATTTAGCAAACCCACTTCATCTTAAAAATTAGACTGAACTTTGTTTGGGAAAGGGACTTGTTTTGTTACATTTTAACAGACCTTGTAATAGACTCACTGAGCAGGGGAAAAAAGCTGTGCTTTCATTAGCCAAGGCCTATTCATTTCTACTTTCAGAGACCTGAGCTACAATGGAACATTTCTCATCTCGCTTTTTATTGGCTCTCAAATTGTTGTTTTGACGAAAAGAGTTTGCATTGGAATACAGAATACACAACAGTGCAGAGTTGTAACATAATGTTTATGTAGCAGAAATTGTAGGCCCGAGGGTTGACCTGAGGGGGGAGGGTAACTGCAGTAGGCTACGCTGCTGGGGGTTTCACTCCAGCTTATGCGAATAGGTTGATGTGGAGGCAGAAAGGGGAGTGCATGTTGGGGGAAGCGCCGAGGCAGAGCAGAGGAGGGCTACAGCTATTGTTCAAGCCTGGCCAGGAACAAAGGCTTGTCCGGGGTCTTTTACCTCCAATTAACCGTATAGAAGACCCACGATTAGCAGTTGCAATCTAATTGTAGTGCTGATTTCGGCTGGAACGCTGTGGTTTTTATTCCCCATGTTGCCGACATAATGTTCTCTATCTAGTGGGATTTTTGGTCATTCTCGACTGGGACGGTGAACGGAATTACTAGCCAGCTAACTCTAACGTTAGCTGACGAGAGAGGCTAGACTAGAGGAGCATTTTTGCCCTCGACTTTCTTGCAGGTGAGTAAGAATGATATCTGCTGTGTTGATGCCAGAAATGAATGAAGTGAATTCATTATCGACTTAAAAGCTTTGCTCATGACTACATAAAACAAGAGCGAGAGTGTTGAGATGGGCCCGACTCACTCTGCAAGCTAGCTGTTATCTTGAGGCTAACTGGAGGTAGCAAGCTCACAGATAAGGTTAGCTGTCAGCAAGAGCGACGCACTGCTTCTGGTGGTTTAACTCGTTCTACTAATCGGAATGCATTGATGAGAAAGTAGCTTTGCTATTATTGTATACGAAGTGTTAAATAAGCGTGTTGTGTCCCTTTAGTTGCAACGTTTGTTGTCAATATTCGCTGCGTGTAGTTAGTTAGCTTCTATGAGATTATGCTACTAGCTTCCAAGCTAATGCTTATGAGCTCTGTTTTTGTTGACGACGAACATTGTGGTAGCTACACACGCGGACTGCCTATTTCAGTCTGTAAAATATTGTTTATATGATTCCATTCCTAGTGTAATTCTACATTGAAGTAGCCAGGGTTTGATACAGGTACGTCGGGAGTATTTTTCTATAGATGTGGCTTAGTTGTCCAACCCATACGACCCCTTATCACTCTTCGTTTGATATCCTGCCATGTCATTGTGTGGGCTTCTTGCTGGTTGAACTGCTGCAGGGCTGTAGTCAAGTCCACCTTTGTAGAGTCCAAGACAAGTCCAAGACCAGTACTAGTCAAGTCCGAACCAAGTCCGAGTCCAAAGAGGTTCGAGTCCGAGACAAGACCGAGTCCAAAAAGATTAGAGTCCAAGTCAAGTCCGAGTCACATGTCGGTCAGTTTTAAACAATGAAAGGATGAATGTCAATAGTGTGAACCTTAGAAGATAACCTATATGGCATGGATGTGAAGACAAACTTGTTTGTTATTGGATTTCAAGCTCCACTTTACAATCTATGATGGACAGTGTTCTAAACAAAACTTAATGACAGACCCGGCGAGTCCAAAAGCCTAATTTGGCAAGACCATTGTCCGAGTCCAAGACAAGTCTGAGTCCAAACAATACCGAGTCCGAGACAAGTCCAAGTCCATAAAAAAACGGACTTGAGACCGGACTCGGGCCGAGTCCGGACTCGAGTACTACAGCCCTGATTTCCGAACACAAGTGTTTATAGTTTGCATTATTAGGAAATTAGGAAATAGCTGTTTTCTTTTCTGTTGTGGCTGATGTGCTCTCTGACGTGATGAATAGGTTACTAAACAAACATAACACTTCCACCATGAACACCTCTTCTGCATGGAGTACAAGACTTTCCGATCTGTGTTCATTGCATTAAATGGATGACGAGGGTACCAGTGATAAACACATGATCCAAAATATCAACATCTCTCACCAAGGCGATTTAGGGCTAAATGAGACTAAGAAAAAAATAAACGAGTGTAGCTACTGCACATCAAACCAATTACGGTAATGCCTGTGTGCTTCTGTATTTGGATTTTGGCAAGCGAAAAGCCAAAATGCATCTTGCTGATCTATGCTGCGGTGCTTATTGGATGGGCAATTTGTAAAGTGTCACCGTGCAACAACCGACAGAGCAGCAGCTGATGCAGCCACTAAGAATAAAGAAGTGTTTGGCTTTCTTGGCTATGTGGCCTGGCTTGTGCTCTTTCTGCTGCTAGTTGGCTTGTTCGGTGCAGTTAACTAGGGGTGGTCTAATAAATACAGGGTTTGTAAGAAAGGGGGTTGTGGGATTGCGAGTGGGGGTTGGGAGATTGAACTGCGTCTGTCTGCTCTGTGATTGTCAACCTGCCCCCCCCCCCCCGTCATAATTGGATGGGAGGTGAAAACAACTCTTCCTGTCAAGCTGCAGTCTTGTGTTCAGCCTCCTGTTATGTTTTTGTCTTAATGGCCCCCCTCTTTACATTACAGTCTCTCTCTCTCACTATCTCACTCACTCACTCACTCACTCACTCACTCACTCACTCACTCACTCACTCACACACACACACACACACACACACACACACACACACACACACACACACACACAGGCGCTCACTCATCTCCAGAGGAAATCATAATGATAGTAATAACCCTCTCAGGCTGCGCGAGGTCTCCTCTTGGGGATGTGAGGGCTTTTTTAATGGGTCCCGGCATCCACACACAGCTGTGCATTAGACCGGAAGGAGGGCAATGCAGGGCTAGTTTACGGCCGCACAGTGCAGTCGCTCCCCCTTTCCAGCTGCTAATGAACGCTTGGCCTGCCCACAGAGCAGCACACCGGCCTAATGGCTGCCATCTCTCTCTCACACACAAACACACACACACACACACAAACCCCCTGATAAGCCCGAGCGGGCGCGAGGCATTTGTTTTCAAGCGATTGCCATTCAACTGTGATGGTGGTTGGTTGAGATTCGTACATCGTAAGAGAGGAGCATGGAGGAGAAATGATGGTGGTAGTAGCTTAGTAGTATTACAGTGCTGCTCAGTACTGGTGGTGGTGGTGGTAGTATTAGTGGGGTTTGCAAAATGGTGCCTCTCCTCCCCACAACCTGCCTCTACCATGGATGGCTCTCTGGTTGGTGCAGCAGCTGGAGCCGAAAGGGTTAACAATGCTGGCTGCCTGGCTGAGTGAGAGGGAGAGCGAGTGGGGGTTGGGTGACACACTACACACACACACACACACACACACATAGAAAGGAAGGAGATGGAGGCAGTGCAGTGTGGTCACGTGATCCCCTCCCTCTTGGGCAGGGACAGGAATGGCTGTTTGTCAGGGGCTGGAGATGGCTCTGCTCTGAATGCATAAAGCTCAGCTTAACGCACCGCTGTGGCTACACGGATCATCCTCACGGCTGCTCTCTTTAAAACAGCAATATCCCTTGCGTTATTTAAAAATAAATATTTGTGGTATTTTGTTTGTGTTTCCATTTATTTTGCCGGTTAGTTGGAATCCAAACACATTTGTGATCATTGTCCATGTTTACCCATAGGAAGTCCCACACCCATCCCCCCACTGATTATGAGATGCAAAACAACGCATTAAGAAATGCTGCCTGTCAGGATGTTGTGATGGAAAAATATGAAGGGAATGCATTGGGCTAAAACAGGGAATTTTATATGCATGTATAATATGCACTATATGCCATGATGTAAGCTTAACCTTTATCCTGGGTGGAATTTTGACTTTGTCTGTTATGGTCAATCCATGGAATGTTTTAAAGCCTTGTGGAACGCGGGCAGTTCCGCCGTGAGCAGGTGCCTTCACTAACAGAGTGTTTTCTGCTGTGTTCTCTTGTCTCGGCAGGCTGCTCCTCTAAAAACTTCAAGCTGTACTCCCCAAAGGAGCCCCCCAACGGTAGTGCCTTCCCCCCCTTCCACCCAGGCACCATGCTGGACCGAGACGTGGGGTAGGTCTGCTCATGGCATAAAGATCAGACACACACACACATAGTCTGCTCATACATGTACCAGCTAGCCATCAGGTTTATTCTCTTATGCCAAATTCTTTGGACTGTTATGCTGAAAGGAAGCCACAAAGGACTTGCATACTGTGTAAAAAAATGATCAGACAAACGTCTGCTTATTTATCAGTTGCTTGCTAATATCTCAAAGGCTTTTGTCTGCCCGTTTCTGGCTTCTTTTTCTTCAATGGGTAATTCACATCTAGCATAAAATGCTGTACATCTGAGCAAAACAATATCTTCTGACGTAGGGGCTTCTATATGTCTACATGAAAGCTTTTGGGTTGTGTATAGAAGTCCTACAGTAAGCACGTATGCCTGATGACTGTGACCTGAACAAATGACTACAGATATCAACTTTATTGCCTTTCTCATTGTAGTTCTGTTATCCCTCTTACCATGTTGTGCACAATACCACACACATATTCTGTACACATATAAGAGTTGCCTGTGTAGAGTTTGCATCAGACTTAACTGCATGTTTGTGGCTTTGCAGCCCCACACCAATGTACCCTCCTACATACTTGGAGCCGGGAATAGGGTAGGTAGCCTTTTGTTGCATGTTGCTGATATGTTTTCATAGGAGTAGTACCAAAAAAACTAACCAAACTTGATTGTTTGTTGCTTGTCAGTATAAGTGTTTTTGATCAATTTTCTGTCTCAGGAGGCACACACCGTATGGGAACCAGACAGACTACAGAATATTTGAGCTCAATAAGCGGCTACAGAACTGGACCGAGGTAAGATCACGGCTCGAAGAAGCCATCTCCTTTATTAGGAAATGTGCGATGGCACAGAGCCTAGTGTTGCTGAAGTGCTGATCTTGCACCTGCTAGCGCATACTCGAGAAGTACATTATGTTGTCAAGAACAAATATGTTCTCATCTGGCGTTGAAAATAATGAGATTCAGTGCAAATGGGAGGGGCTCAGGTTGCGGTATAAATAGTCTGGGAGTCCTGTAGGTCAGCTTATACTTAAAAGACTCAGCAGTTTTTTTTGTTTTCTTTTGAATCCAACAGGACTGTGACAACTTATGGTGGGATGCCTTCACCACAGAGTTCTTCGAGGATGACGCCATGCTCACTATTACGTTCTGTCTGGAAGATGGGCCCAAACGATACAGTAAGATCATGTTTACTGTAGCTTTCAGCCATTGAATCGTCATCATCTACTATCTCCTGTGTGCTTGTGGGCTTTAGTAAGAATTCAACATAATAATTGAAAATGATTTAATTGCAAAGCTCTACTGGAAAAAAGAGAAGAACTCGCTAATTTCCTCAGTATTGATTATACTGACTTAGTAAAAGCACACACTAAGAATAAACCAAAGTCATTCCCTGGTCCTATTCTTCCTCTTCCTCTTTCTCCAACAGCTATCGGTCGGACATTGATCCCACGATACTTCCGGAGTATCTTTGAGGGGGGAGCCACAGAGTTGTTCTATGTCTTGAAGCACCCTAAGGAGTCGTTCCACAACAACTTTGTGTCCCTGGACTGCGACCAGTGCACCATGGTCACACAGAATGGAAAGCCCATGTTTACACAGGTACTGGTACTGAATCTGCATCGGCACTAATAAATAACACATTGTCCATTAAACATGGAGAAATTGCTATTCAGTGGTAATGCATGTATTTAAACACAAAAAATACTTTTTACTTTTACAGTTCTACTGATAAGTTTTCTAGTAGCCGTTCAGTCAAATGTTGTGTGTTGGCGTGCATGTTTTCACCTCCTGGCAGGTTTATGTGGAGGGCCGGCTGTACTTGGAGTTCATGTTTGACGACATGATGCGCATCAAGACGTGGCACTTCAGCATACGGCAGCACCGGGAGGTGGTACCACGTAGCATCGTCGCCATGCATGTAAGCAGCGCCTCCTGCCTCCTATGTCACTTCCTCAATTACCCACAGTCACTTCCTGCTTTTTACTGACGCCGGGGACACATGCAGGCGAAATGAGTGAAGCGAAGAAGGCTGGCGAAATTCAGTGTTCCATTCTGACAGCTCAACAGTCATCTGGTTGTCGCAGCAAATCAAGTATAAGGAAAAATGTATTTTGTTGATATGATTGGCCAACACAGGCAAAATTCGCTCCTCATTTGAATAATATTAAACTTGGCCGAATATTTTCACTTTGCCTCGCTCCTGTTCGCCTCCCTCATAGGAAAGAATGGCGAAGTTTGCTTTGCTTGGCCAAATTCGGGTATGAGTCCCCAACGTGAGGCTTCCTGATCAGGCTGTGCAATCTGTGCAGAAGAGAAGGTGCTGGCCAGTGATGGGCAACCAGGATTCAGAAGTTCAAATCTAGTGCCATGTATTCTGAATGGTCTGGGGTGAATTTCTCAAAACCAAAGTTGCTAACCACAGTAGCTACTTTGCTGTTTTCAATGCATTTTCCCATTGGCAACTACCGAAGTTGCTAACAACTTCTCTTTTGAGAAACTAACCCCTGCTTTGGAATACGATCCATTAGATTGTAGCAGCTGAATCCAGGCTCTCCATCACTGGTCCCGGTGGCAAATAGACACTAATAAAAGAGTTACACTTTGTAGATTGAAATACTGGTTGGTTCATTACCACAGATTGCAGGGATATTTAGTATGGGGGCTGCAATCACAATATTTTTCCTTGCACCGAGTTATGTGTAGAGTCGAGTAAACTTTACTAATCCCGACAGAAATTCAGGTGTCTTACTATGGAACTGAATATACTTGATGCCGCGCTAGACAGTGCAGCATAAGTAAACCCAGTACCGCATAACATAGGGATAGGTGAGGAGGGGAAAAAAGATATTTCAATGCCATTGCTTCACTGTAATAATGATGGACCGTTGGGATGTTTCAACCAGGCCCAAGATCCTCAGATGCTGGAACAGCTGTCGAAAAACATCACGCGATGCGGCCTCTCCAACTCCACATTAAACTACCTCCGAGTAAGTCTTT
Organism: Engraulis encrasicolus; assembly: GCF_034702125.1. Lineage (NCBI taxonomy): Eukaryota > Metazoa > Chordata > Actinopteri > Clupeiformes > Engraulidae > Engraulis > Engraulis encrasicolus. The sequence goes on from NC_085880.1 coordinate 33,301,151, forward strand.
GCTTTAACTATTGCATGTATTTGACACTGAACTGAAGTATACTTTCTACAGCCACTGGTATACTTTTATCCACTAGTATCTGTATTAAACACAGCCATAGTGGACATTTTATCCCCTGGGGCCTCCTGTATAAAGCTTGCTTACACTCAAACGTGTTATGTACGTAGCTTTTCACGCAAATGTACTACTACTAACTAAAGTGTATGTGCACTGAATGTTGCGTTAAATGGGATGCATCACAATAATATGCGTGAAAACTTCTTGATGCATCTGATTTTTTTATTCTTAGTACGTGAGCCAAGAATACACAAGGCCCCTGGTGTCAGTATATTTGATAAAGACAATGTTGGGTATGGTGGAATAGGTGCTCCTTTCAACGGAGGCATTCACTAAGTGAAAGAATATATAGGGAATAATGTATTCAAATTTGATTTTAGTATCTCAAATTTCAATGAGGTGCAGAGGCCTCAGGACTTGTCAGACCTGTTCCATAGTGAGATTACCTGGACTGGACATGGTGTGCTCTTCTCTGTCCAGAATAAGTGTTAATTGTATGTGCGTGACGTGACTGTATTTGACTCAGGAGGTCTTTTGTTGTGCTGTTATACTATTTCATGTCATGAATTTCTATTGATTTAACTCTGAGTATTGGCCCATATTCTTTGGTAGATGTTGGCCCTCTGTACATTTAACATAAAGACAGGTAGGGATATACAGTGACTATGCAAACAGATTTACAATCACATGCTGTAGAACAGATCCATGGAGATTCTGTTACCACATCATAAACTTCGATCATGGTCCAGTGACAAGATACTTTCGTAAACGGAGCATATGCATACAATATGCACACATCTGACGTCCACAAGGATGGTTGAAAGTACCATTCAGCGTATTCATCTAGATCAACCACAGATTCTCTATACCAGATACGCCACTGGCTGGTTTCACGGTGTATTCCTGATTTCCAAAACGAAGCAGGTTTGCATTAGTTCTATGGCAGATTTAGAGCTGTAGTGGCAGTTCCACCCTTATCCACGTGGCGGCCCGGAGACCAGAATGAATGGAGTCCTATGGAGCAAAATAATAATAATAATAATAATAATAATTGTATTTGTATAGCACTGTGTCATACAAGGCATGTAACTCAAAGTGCTTAACAAATGGGAAAAAACATTGTTAGAGATAGATTTAAAAGGAGAGGTATAGAGGAGAGGCAGAAAAAGCAGGAAGGCAGAGGAAGAAGAGATAGACAGAGAAAGTAGAGTCATAAGGTCAACGTAGGTTAGGACCAGGATTCTTAGATGTGTAAGGTCCATAGTGGCTGGGCCTATCATAAGTCATAGATAGTCACACAGAGATTGGGCGCTCAGGTGCGGCCCCTGGTGGCATCAGGGGTGAGGAAAAACTCCCTTTCACTTGATTCATAGTTTGTGAGGGGGAAAAAAAGCTCAGTGAGGTCTGAGAAAAAAGACCCCCTGTAGTCAGGAAGAAACCTCAGGCAGAGACCAGCGGCCACCTAGGGGAGCCCCCTGCCAGGGCTGGATTGCGAGTAGTAAGGGCGCTGCGGCGGCTGGGACACTATGACGCCTTGGCAGCTAGGAGTTGGCAAGGATGAAGAGGTGGGTCTTCAGCTGCTTCTTAAAGGAGTCGACGGAGGTGGCTGATCGGATCTCGATGGGGAGGGCGTTCCATCTCTTGGGCGCATAGCAGGCAAACGCGGCGTCGCCGATCTTCTTCTGCGGGGGGGTGGGGGTCCTTAGCAGCTTGGCATCAGTGGACCTGAGAGCTCGAGCAGGGGCATAAAAAGAGAGCATGTCTGAGATATAGCTAGGGGCAAGTCCATTTAATGCTTTAAATACTGTGAGCAGAATCTTAAAGTCGATTCTGTATGAGACAGGTAACCAGTGCAGGTCTGCCAAGACAGGAGAGATGTGCTCTCTCATTCTGGTTCTTGTTAGGATTCTTGCCGCAGAATTTTGAATGAGTTGCAATTTGTCAATTAATTTTTTTGGGAGACCGGAGAAAAGAGCATTGCAGTAGTCTATCCTACTGGTGACAAAGGCATGAATAAGTTTCTCAGCGTCTTGTCGGGGGGCCAAGCCGCGCACTTTGTTGACATTTCTAAGATGGAAAAAAGCAGATTTTGTTATCTTGTTGATGTGAGGCTCAAAGCTCAAATCCGAGTCTATGACCACACCTAGGCTAGTAACCTTATCTTTAATGTGTATGCTTAGGTCACCTAGGCTTGAGTGGAGTTTTGCACGTTTTTTCTTAGGCCCAATGAGCAACACTTCGGTTTTATCTTCATTTAATTTTAGGAAGTTACTGTTCATCCAATCTGTAATGGCAGACATGCATTTAGTCAAGGCATGAATGGCAGTGGTTTGGCTAGGCTCGACAGAGATATATAGTTGAGTGTCATCGGCATAGCTATGAAAATCAACATTGTGCTCTCTGATGATGGAGCCCAGGGGCAACATATAGAGAGAGAAGAGGAGAGGGCCCAAGCAACTACCCTGAGCAACTCCAAAAGGCACATCATACTTGTTGGAGACGTATTCTCCGATGGTGACAAAAAACCGTCTTCCTGTAATATATGTTTTGAACCACTCTAAGACGTGACCGGACAAGCCTACCCAAGATTCAAGGCGGTCAATTAGTATGTTGTGGTCTATCGTGTCAAAGGCGGCACTGAGGTCGAGGAGGATAAGTGCTGAAACTTTGTTTGCGGCAGTGTTGAGCCTAAGATCACTTATTATTTTGGTTAGTGCTGTTTCGGTGCTATGGTTGGCTCTAAAGCCTGATTGGAATTTTTCCAAGATATCATTCCCAGCCAGATGTTGATTAAGCTGTTTAAATACAACTTTTTCTAGTACCTTCCCCTCATGGTGCCTTTATCTCAGTATATGATTTTTTTCTGGTGTAATTCGGATGTTGCTTTCCAAAGACTCTATATAGAAAATGCCCACGGCTGAGTTTTAGGTCTTTTGAGCCACGCATATGCTTAAAAAGTGATTTTAAGTGTCTATGACGTCACATCCTTAGCAAAATGCTAGCGAGTAGTGAGCAACAAAAACGCCTCCTGTAACAAATCAAACGGACAAATGTGCTTTTTTATTAAACTGTTGAGTGAAACCCTTATTGAAGTCTCTAGAACCACATTCAAATCTGAGCTTTGTTGATTAGACCTGGGTGAAAATTAAGATTTTTAGCATCTAGCTCCATTGGGTCCCATTCATTCTGGTCTCCGATGCGCGACTAGTGGAGAACTCATTGGAACTGCAGCCAAAAACCATAGAACTAATACAAACAACTGTTACAATGGGGCTTAATAGCGAGTGGCAAGGCTGTTCTATAAGGGCTGTGGATCAACCAGCTGTCGTGTCTCGTTTCTGCACCTTTCCTGTCTTATTGTATCTGCATTCCCTCTGCCCATATCATATTGTGTGTATTAATCTAATGTATTCTCGTCTCTCCCCTGTCTGCCTGTATCATATTGTGTTAAAAAACAATGTCTTCTCGTCTCCCCCACCTCTCCCCATATCATATACTGGTAGTTGTGTATATACTGTAGCCAATGCCATCTCATCCTATGTACAATTAATGTCTTCTGGTCTCTCTTGACATCATATTGTGTGTGTAAAACGAATGTCTTGTTGTCTCTCTCCCATCCCTCTCTGCCCATCTCAGCTGTGCGTAATCCTGGAGCCCATGCAGGAGCTGATGTCCAGACATAAGACCTACAGCCTCAGCCCCCGAGACTGCCTCAAGACCTGCCTCTTCCAGAAGTGGCAGAGGATGGTGGCTCCACCAGGTAAATACAGAATAGTTGTAATGTGATATTATATTACATTACATTATATCATATAGCAGAGCTTAGAATGTTGCTGCTGACACGAAGAGCAGTATATCGTCAATATGTATATGTTTTTCTGGCCTGTATTGCACAGTGCCTTGCTGCAACTATGTTGAGTTTTGAATGTGCTGTAAAAGCCAAATGACTCCATTTAACTAAATAATTTAGCAATGAAAGCGCCATAACGCCTCCTGCAATAAGTACAGTGCTATGGCAATCAATTACATGCGACTATGGTAGCGTTGACATAGTGGCCGTGGTGTTTATTTTTCTATTCGTCGTTATTTGACGCTGTTAACAGTGTCCTAGTGCAAACGTGTGTATTATATACTGCCCCGAAGCCATTGCGAGCAAAAAGCAAGTCATTATTAGTAACCACAGCAAGATTATATTACAACAGCACAAAGGGACTGCTTGTCTAGCCCACCTAAGGGAGTTGGAGGAAGTATGTCTGGTTTTGTGTCTGGGTGTGTGTTTGATAAGTTACATTGCTGGCAAAAAAATCAAGTACATATTGTCTGATTCAGTGTGAATGTATTAACTATGAAATCTTTAGGTAGTCACAAAAGCGATATGTCGGTTTTAAAATATCAGTCTGAGAATTATTTATAACATTATTCTGTTGTGAATGTCATTGTTTGCAGTAATACCACCAGAGGATGTTTAGAAAGTCATCCTTTTACTGCTACTCTTTCTATTCTAATGATGTCAGCTACCTTTGCCTTTGCTGCATACTACTACTGCTTCTAATAGTAAATAGAAATACAAAATACATCATTCATAAGCACAGACTAAAACATGTCAGACATAGGTCCTGAAATCAAGCTTTCGGCAGTAATTCATTTGCTGGTAGAGGGTCTTAATGACTTTAATAATTGGTTGGTTATTTTAGGAGTAGAATAATTTATTGCCTTCTGCCCTGAACATAGTAATTTAGTAAGATCCATTGTTATGTGTTATAGCGTGTTACGAATAACCAGGGCTCTGAAATATCTTTTTTCATCACCAGCCAAAAATGGCCAGTAGAGACACACACTCACTAATGATTCAAAGTGGCTAGTAAGTTGGCCTTCTCTACCAGCCAAACTGAAACCTCACCAGCATTTGGTTGGTTTTGCTGGGGTGAATTTAGAGCCCTGGTAATAAACAGCATTACTAATATAATAGATAGTTATTTTAGGAGCAGACTTCATTTCTTGCCTTCTGCCCTGAACATACTATAATTGAGCAGGATTCATTATTATACGTTGTAACGTTACTAATAACAATATTCCTAATATAATTGATTAACGTTCCCTCGCTGTCGCTCTGTGTCCCTCCATCACCCCAAGCCGAGCCGACCAGACAGCCGCCCAACAAGCGGCGGAAACGCAAGATGTCGGGCGGCAGCACCATGAGCACGGGCGGCGGCAACAACAACAACAACAACAGCAAGAAGAAGAGCCCCGCCTCCAGCTTCGGCCTCTCCAGCCAGGTACCTGTAAGCATCACATTCTGATCTTTCTCTCTCCTACGCCGACCCAAACCGACCGACACCAGGGTGCATGCTGGGGGATGGGGAGGGGGAAGGGGAGGGAAGAGGTGTCAACAACCTGGTTCAGAAGTCATAACCCTGCCACATCCAAACACTTCAGCTGTGAGCAATTGGTGAAGTTCAGCTGAACTCTTTGGATTGCATGACCTGGATGAATGACAATCTTGCCAGGGAAAAAAACCCTGCCATGGTTTCTTTCCAACACGGGTAATTTTACTGAGCCACTGGTCTACCCGTCTTGAGTACTCAGTTACAATGAGCTTATCCAGACCTGGTTGGATTAAATTTGTGGCAGGGATTTGACTTTCTGAACCCGGGATGGACAGCTGTGGATAAGGGGTGATGTGATGGAGGGTGGGGGCGTGCTGAGGTAGGCAAAGGGAGTTAGTTTTGGGGAAGGATGGGCAAGGGAGAACTGATGGTTCGAGGCGGGGTGGAAGGAAAGTAGTGTTATTGGGTGGGTGGATAGGCATGGGATAGGAAAATCGTAGAGGGGGGTGATAGTGTTATGAATGGAGTGGCTTCTGGTTGGGGCTTAGATTTTCTAGAATTGAGTGTGAATGTACTGTATGTGTGTGGGTGAGCTACTATGAAGCTTTGGATGTTTTTGTGAGTGTGCTCATTTGAACTATGAGGTAAGCCCCATGTTATTAAAAAAACTCAAACAAATAAACAAGCAAAAACACACAAAAAAATACACACACCAGGACGTGATCCAGTGATGGGCAGTCCCTGGTCCCAAAGGACCGCGCGTCTTGTGGGTTGACATGGCTTGGTTTGGCATTCATTGATTGACAGGCGAATTGACCAAATGACTCGAGACCCGAGGTGGAATTGTGAACCCGTGCTGCACTGAAGGACCAGGGATGCCCAACGCCGGCCTGCCTGGTTGCTAAGCGAAGGAGCTGAGATGGGGGAGGGAAGGCGGGTGCCTGCTGAGCTGTGTGCCTCTGGACGGCTGCCAGACGTCTCTCTTGACCTTTGACCCCAGTCCGGTCCCGGCCTGGATCTAATCTGCAAAGCACGCCGGCTTCATACAATGACTTGATCTCGATCTTGATCTCGATTTCTGAGCTATCAGACTCTTTGGGCGCTTTCATGGACCGTCTGGCAGTCGCCCAGGGGTTACAGCTAAGTCGGCCCCCTGTGGCTTCTCCCTGCAGAAGCTATTAGGGATTCTTAACCTTTTTTTTGGGCCCTTTTATTTTTGGATGTAGTGTAAAGGATTTAGATGGTAGCTCAGCAGTAAGCATGGAGGAGCAACAGGGTTTTTTTTTTGCAATGCTGTGCTTTTAGTATATAGAAGTGAAACTGCTTTGACATTCCAACGCTGAGCTAATAGAACACTGTGTGGATTCCAGTAGGCCACCCACACAAATAGAACCTTGAAAAGCTCCATGGTAACCCAGGAGCTGTTCCAGAATTCCAAACCCCTCCCTCCCTCCCTCACACACTTGCTCAGGTGCACTGCTTTACTAAAAAGTATTTCTTTTTGTGCGTGGTAGGGGGGTAAGCAACAGCAAGCCTGCAGTAGTGGAAGGGGCTACACCTCTCCCTACTCCCCACCCTACCCCAATAGTGGGGATAACAAAAGTCTTTATTGTCTTGGTGTGGTGGGGTAAGCTCGTAATGGTAATGGCTACCCATATCCCCAGCAAACACCACCCATCACCCCACCCCACTGCACCCTCATACCCAGCCCGGTAGCTTGCGTAGCGGGGATAACGTATTGTGGCGCCTGGCGTTGTCCCTCCCTCCCTCCGCAGGACGTGATGGTGGTGGGCGAGCCCACGCTGATGGGCGGGGAGTTCGGGGACGAGGACGAGCGGCTGATCACACGGCTGGAGAACACGCAGTTCGACGCCGCCAACGGCATTGACGACGAGGACAGTTTCAACAACTCGCCCGCCCTGGGCGCCAACAGCCCCTGGAACAGCAAAGCCCCCTCCAGCCAGGAGAGCAAGAGCGACAACCCCACCTCCCAGTCCTCCCAGTAGACAGATAGACAGACAGACAGACAGACCAGAGAGATGGCTGCGCTTGCGTGTTGGCTTGGCAGTGGGGGGCAGTGAAGGGGAGGGGAGGGAGAGGGGTGGGTCCCAAGTGTGTTGGGAAGGGGTAGGGGGTGGTGAAAGAGTGTTGGGTTGTGGTTGTGGGAGGCAAGTGGAGATGAATATTGAAGAAAAAGGGGGTGGGGGAGTATTTGATGGCAGGGACTTCAGTTCACAACTAAAGGACAGTTGACACATTCATAAACGGTGTGTATGAGAGCGAGAGAGAGAGAGAGAGAGAGAGAGAGTGTGTGTGTGTTTGATAGTATATGTCATGTAAGTGAATGAGTGTGCATGTTCCGAGTCTGTGTATGTGTGTGTAAGTTTTGTGTGGATGTGTGTAGACTCATAACAACACCACAGAACACAAAAGTCCTCAGTGGGTGGGCCTCCCGGTCATTGCTCACTGCTCTATAAAGGCCCCCAGTGACAGAGGTTCCATTAACGAGCTTTTTTTTCCTCCCCTCCCCGGGTGTCTCAGCGAGCATAAAGTGCAACCTCAGCTCTCTCTCTCTCCACTGTGCGCAGTACAGCACAGCACAGCCACAGCCACAGCCCAGCTCAGCTCAGCACACTCGCACTCGACACTCCCTCTTGCTCATGCAGGTCAAGTGTGTGGGTGCTTCTGAGTGGTTTTTAGTTGTTTTTTTTCTCTCCCTTTTTCTTTTCCCCTTTTTTCGTCTTTTTTTGTTGTTGTTGGATGTTGTGGGTGGGTTGTGTATTGTTTTTTTTTGCCATAGCAGCATACAATGGCTGGGCTGGCTCGGTTCCGGGTCTCCTTGACTAAGCAGTGTTTGCAATGGCCGCTGCCTGTCTGGGTTCTTGTTCCAACCTCGGGTCTCTTGTGTGCATTTTCTTGCCTGACATGGGCACTCTCATGGGCTTCTGTTGTGCTCACTTCACAATGAAGGATTATATATTTTATTTAAATCGTTTTAAAGTAGACAAAAAATGAAAAAGTATTGTGTGCACTTCAGATGGAGGACAAAAAGGGGATGGGGGGAGGAAAGGAGAAAACAAAACAAAAACACTGAAAAGAAAACCTCAATTATTTGTTTTGTAGGACCTGGTTGGAACAAAAACCTGTGCAGGGCCGGAGCTTGAGGACCGGAGTTGAGAGCCACTACCTTTTAATCTGAAAACAAACACATGATAAAAAGAAAATGTGTACAAAAACCAAGAAATGCTCAAAGCGTTGACATTGAGGTACCGGAGTATGGGGCACGTTCTCCAAGATCAGATTGAACTGACCACACACAGAAAAATGTCCCAAACTCGGCAGAAGTGTTCTTTCCTTTCTTTTTTGTATCTTTTACATGGGTTTTTGTTTTTTATTTTTTATAACAGTTTTTCTAAAAAAAAAATGGAAACCAACTAGCAAGTATAAAACAAAACAAAACACCCTGAATATTCTTTGCACTGTTTTTCTCAGTCTATTTTTCTTATAATGGTGGACTCTGTTCTTTTTAGTCCTGTTAATATTGGAAAAAAACAAACAAAATCATGCGAAAAACATCAGAAAAGCGTAACTGGAGAATAAAATCTATAAATGTGTATAAAAGCTATTCCTGTCAAATATTTTGTAGCATTACTATCATGATAATGATGTAATAACATGGTCTGTGTACGTGATTTATCTGACGACATCATCAAAGACTATTTTAAAGGTGCAGTAAGTGTTTTTTGTCACATTTCCAGAATGTTCTGTGAGGTTTTTATGTTTTCAATGTCATGGAAAAATGGAGGGGAAAGAACAAAAAAAAAAGAGTTTTGAAAATCGTGATTTTTAGAATGTATGCAGCAATTCAGAACACTGGCCTCATGGGCAGCTTTTCTGATCTACTATCAGGAAGGCCATGTTCTGAGGCATTTATTGACTAAAAATTACAACGTGAAAAGCATATGGACAAAAAACCTCTGCCCTGCACCTTTAAATGTGACTTTTCAAAGCAGCCGCCATTTTGACATGATTGCTTTCCTCTTTAGAAGTGTAAGTCATAACCTGCATGTTTGAGCCCCCTCCCCACACACATGTATAAAAGCTCACTCTTAGAGCATCCTCTCGACTTCAAATTGCCCACAGCACTTTGTTCCCCGATCAAGCTACAGGGGAACGATGGCCGAATACCTCCCAGAAAACATCATTTGGAAAAAGGAAAAGGTTTTTTTGTTCATTTTTTTCTGTGTGTGTGTGTATGTGCATGTGTGCGTGTGTGTGTGCGTCCGTGCGTGCGTGCGTGTGTGTGCGTGCGTGCTTGTGTTTATGCGTCTGAGTGTATGATGCTATCTCTTGGGGTGCGTGTTTTGTACACTTTGTTTTAGTCGCCTCCCACCCCCCTAAACCACCACCATGTGTTTTAATTGGACTGGAAGTCCCACTCCCTCCTCACTGCTGGTGATGGTGTCTAAAGGCAACATCTTAACCTGCTCATACACTCCACCCAGCCCAACGTTCAGAAATGTTCACTCTTGCACTACAAAGGGCACTATGTAGAATGTGAAATACATTTTTTGTTCCCTATGTAGTTCACTCTGAAGTGCACGAGTAAACATTTTGGATTCATTTTAGAAATAGAAAAGATTTGAAAGCTACAGACCAAGAAGCTGATGGCAAGATCCTTTAAGATCACTCCTTCTGAGAAATTTGTACAAGAGAATAACTAATTCTGTGGGATATTTTTGTTTTGTTTTTAATTTTTGTTTATTTTCCCCCCTTCCTCCCTCTTATTTTGTAATTTCAATTTTGTGTATTTGTGCTTGTATATTTAAGACAGTAGCCAGTTTCTGTACAACTGTACTTCTGTGTATCCCTCCTTAGACCACCCTAAAGAACATCCCTGTCTTATGTAAAAAAACAATAACATTTTTTTGTCAAATAAAGAAATGTATGAAGTTTTAAAAAGTAAAAGGGTACAGATACCATTCACGTCAGAAGTAGCTGATTATAGTTTTTACTTCGATGTATAATGTATTTATTTTTTATTTTGACTTCACGTCATTGTATTCTTTATGGATTCAGTACGTCATTTTTTCTGTAAAATATGTCAATATTTGCTGGGAATGAATTTGATGTTGCTACACTTTTCAACAGGGGCATATTTGTGTGTAACCTAACCTGATCTTATACTAAGCGCCCGATGAGGTAGGCATACAGTATAACATCTGTAGGAGACGAGGAGCCCGATGACTAGTACTGATGATGATCTCGACTTTTCTCTAGCAGCAGCTCTCTGTGATTGAAGTGCTGGAGGACTGTCTGGCAATGTCCAAAATAATCCCTTGTTCACTACATAGGGCACAAGTTGAGATGTTTTGCTTCCTCTGTAGTGCAATATGCAGTGAATTAGTCAACATTTTGGACATACCCTGTGTGTATTTGTGTATCTTTGCACACTGCTAACTGCGTATGGAAGGACCATTTGCTTTGTCCATAGAATATACAGTCAATGGTGTGTGTGTACACAGCACACTTGTGAGCGCATCGGTGTGGTAACGCTGCAGAATAGCAGCAGGGGGCGGTCTGGTGCACTCTTTGAAACACGTCACATTTCTTTACACTGCATACAGTACCCTCCCCGCCAGCTTAACAAAAGGCACTGGTATAATGAGATATTTAAAGACAAAACAAAACAAAAATAATGTCCTTTTTGCAGAAACTTTTTTCACTAATATTTGCTCTATCTGTGTTGTTGATATGAAAAACCAAAATTCAGCCGATGATGATGATAGTGATGATAAAGAGCAGCAGAGATGATGGCTTATGTCACAGAGCTAACTGCTGGCCGGGGTGGGCCAAGACAGAATGGTGGTGTACCCTCTTCACTGTACCTCTCATCCAGGGGGGACAGTTTGATATATATTTTTGCTTAGTTTCTGCCATTGATAATTCATGTATGGTATCAATAAAAAAGACTTTTCACTTGTAAACTGTTTGTGTTGTTGACTTGTTTGTTCAGTGGTTTGTGTTTATGACACCAATAGGGAGAGAGGATGTGGGTGGTTTTGAAGTATTTGCACTGGGATTGTAAAAGGCACATGTAGGCTACAGTACTGTAGATAGAATATGGTAACAGTGGGTTTACAACATGCAGTGCCATTCCACACATGACGCATCCGCAACAGTCTTGATGTAGGTCATGAGAAAATAAGTAATTAATGTGTTGTTTGTTTCTGTTTGTTTGTTTTTCTGGTATAAGATCATAGCTGGAGCAATGAGGCATACAGGCACAGTCAGAGGAACACTTGCTGTTCAAGTAAATTGCACCAGACCAGAGATTAATTGACAGTAGGCAGGCAGCAAGCCCAGAATTATGGTAACTAGTTTTTGGTTGTGGTTTAGTTTCTTTGTGGGGGAAAGATTACAATTGTGTGTATAGATATGCGCAAAGTACAATTGCAATCACTATAGCCTATTATTCTGTGTTCTATTTTGATACCGAATGCTGATTATAACTGGGAGTGTGCATTCATTAGATGCGTCATACAGGGTGTCTCAGAAAATCTACTTCAAATCAAATCATTGAAATTCGTTTAAATTTCAAAGTCTTAACAGAATTTACAAACATTATTTTCACTCTTTATGTTTTAATTTTCTCTCTCAAGAACTCTGATTTGACAGAAATACCAAGAGGGTTTGGAATTGGCATTGTCTGATGGTGGGCCTGTACCAGAATGTATTTCAGTTTGCGAAAATACTATGAAATGCCTATAAATTATTTTACACTTTGAAAAAGTAACAAATGTTACAATAATACAGAACATAACACGTGACAATAATAATCCAAAGTTTGGGCACATTTTTCACACTCAGTATGTCAAGAAACAAAGCATCTAATCGAACTGAAACTTGAAACTTCTGACTCCGCATGACTCACTATTTCATAATTTACAGTGAAGTTTCCACAGACTATATTAGAATCAGTGACCCTCTAGAACACGGAACACTTCAAATGTGTTGCCATATAAAAATGTGTTAGAGTTACAAAAAAATATAAACAAATGCAAATATATGCAAAATGTGGAAGAGCGTTATGAAGGCCTTCTGTGCCAAAAGGCACCAAGTGGGTAAATGACAGGTAGGTAAAAGAACGTCAGGCAGATATGGTTGATAAGTTCACCCTATTGAATTTTTGCTTCAGTTTACTGGTAAGAACTTGATATGTGAAGAATAAGCATAAGGACACACCAGTAACTGACGTCAATTGTGTGTCTGATCCATCGGCACTACTTCCAGGTAAATATGTAATTTCTTTGTCCATATTGTAAAGCTCCCTAGTCTCCCTAGTATGCTTGTTTTGGTTGGTGAGTTGACTTTGAATGCCATTTCCAATGCAAATCAATGTCATCACAGCCAGGGGAGGTTCAGAAAGTAAAACTCTACCACATATTTGCCACAGCTGATCCTAATTACCACACATGAGGTAATTATAGAAATTACCTGTGTTAGCAGCACTGACAGAAGAGCTATCTGAGAAGCATCTTCACTTTCTTAATCCAGTGTGTCCACTCCTGATCACAGCTAGAGACAGTTGTTGCCATATTTACAATCTGTCACACTTGGGGGCTGGTTACACATATGAATATATATATATATATATATGTATATATATATATACAGTTGAGGACGATATTATTAGCCCCCCTCCTGAAATTAGACATATCTCTTCATTGATAATTGAGAATGATCATTATTAATAAATGTATGTTATTCTGGAAACGAATACACCATGGAGATAGTATCCAATAAGTTAAATTTGGACTTTTCCATTTTCACAATGAGTTTAAACAAAAAAGTGTAAAAATGGCAAGGACAAAATTATTAGCCCCCTTATCATTAATAGTCAATACAGTGCCATTTATGAACAAAAATTGACACCAGGCACTTTGATTAGTTGTTAACTATGTTGGCACATGTCCTACCAGGGATTTTGGCCCATTTGTTTCATTGCAAATAGTTAAGCTGGTCCAAATTGCATGGATGTTGAGGATGGACATTCATTTTCAGCACTCTTCAAATATTATCTAAAGGATTGAGGTCGGAACCACTCCATGGCCATGGTTTTAGTATCCTTGAAGAACATTTGAACTATTTTGGATGCAAGTTTTGGGTTATTATCTTATTGAAAGGTCCAGTGAAGATCTTAGCTCCCTCTATGAGCATATTTTTGCAAGGTCACTTTCCACATTCTATCATAATTTTCAGTTTTTATGGTGCCGTACACCCAAACAAAGTTTCCTGTGGCTGAGGCTGCCACAGAATGATGCATCCACCACCATATTTAATTGTGGAAACCATCTTATAACGATTCAAGGCCTATCCCTTTCTTCACCTGACAGAAGCAGAATTCATGCATCAAAGCAGGTGCAATTGAATATCATCAGATGAAAGCAGAGACGTTCAAAACTCATTTTTGACTTTCAAATGTTCACAGGCAAAGCTCAATAACACTCTGATGCACTGCCTTTAGTAAAGGGGTTATTCTGTGATGATGGCCCCAAAGCCCAATATGATGACAAGCCCTAACAACTGTCTTTCTTGGGGGGGAAAAACCTCCAGGTGAGGCCAGGTCAATAACAATCATCTAGGCAGGTGTCCAATGCTTCTTTGGTCTAATGAGGCTAAGCAGTTTCCACAGTTACACATAGTGGAAGGGCATCAAGTTTAGTCTGTTATTCAGCCTCAGACACAGGGAGTTTGGGTCTGAATCTGGATTGCTGGGTCTTCCAACAACATTGTAACCCAAAGCATACATTTAGATTAGTTCAGAGGTTCTTCAAGGACACTAAAACCATGATATTGGAATCACCCACTCATAGTCCAGTCCTCAATCCCACTGAGAGTCTGTGGTTAATGTCTATGCTCAGCATCCATGTGATTTGAACCAGCTAGAACACTTTGCAGTGAAGAAATGGGCCAAAATCCCTAGTGGGGCATGTGCCAACCTAGGTAGCAACTTATCAGAGCCTGTTGTCAGTTTTGGTTCATAAATGGCGCCATATTGACTATTAATGATCAGGGGGCTAATAATTTTGTCCTTGTCATTTTTGCCCTTTTTTGTTTAAACTCATCGTAACAATATAAAAATCCAAATTCAACTCATTGAACATTATCTCCATCAGTGTATTTGTTTCCAGAATAACAGAAACGGTTAATAATGGTCATTCTTACTGAGAAATCAGAGAAATGTCTAATTTCAGGAGGGGGGCTAATAATATCGTCCTCAACTGTATATATAGATAGATAGATAGATAGATATGCATTGGAAATTGAATTCAAAGTCAACTCACCAACCAAAACAAGCATACCATGGAGAATGACCTCAGCTTTGAAATATGGACAAGGAAATTACATATTTACCTAGAGGTAGTGCTGAACTTGGGCAATGTTTCCATCACATCAAGGGGGGATTTCTATCACCACCTCTGTACACACGCCACGTGTGTCCTTCAGTTATGGTTTCTTCGTATAGTAGAACACATGCCTAGTTCCTTATTGCCTACATGTGTTACTGGAAAGTTATATTGATTTACACCCCTTGTAAAAATCGAAACAAAAAGAGATCACATGTATCCATGTTTAATGTGTGACTTGTAGCACTGAGGTAAATGATTACCCAAAGGTTTTCAACATGCATTTTCACTTGTCTCTGTATTGACATCCTTTTTCATTCATCAGGAGTCAAGGGTCTTCATGTTATCAGAGACATTAACCTCATCAGACACTGACCTACTCAGGGAGGGTCATTCCCTCATGTTAGCAGGCCATAACCTTGAAATTATACTAGGCTACTCCTTTTCCATCAAACCATGGGCCCAGTTATGACACGTCGTGAGTCGTACTCGTAAGTAGTTATATTACATTTAGTGAAAGATGTGACAATGCAACTGACTGGGGCGACTTACTTTATTGTGCGAAAATGGCAGATAAAAGATTCCACTGACTAGCATTAGCTTATCAATTTAGACAAAAATGCATTATATTACATAATTAATTTATCAGCCACGTTTCCGCGGCACCCGTGGGGGCCCGCGGCACCCCTGTTGAGAAACACTGGTCTAAATAAATAGATTAGCCTATCCAAATAAATAAAAGTTGCCTTGACTTGCCAAGAGTATGACAACAATTATTTATTTACGTTCATGTCATGACATGGCGGAGAGAGTGTGTTTTTTTGTGCACGTGCACGCATATGTGTGTTAGAGAGTCAGTCACTCTGTTCAGGGAGGTTCCTGCATTTTTGAATGTGCCGTTACATGTTTATCCCCCTCAAGTATGCTGCACTAAGGGCCGCTGACAACTTTGTCCGGGCCCAAGATAAAGTCATTTGAAAGGCCCCCCCGCCCAATAGATACCATGTATTGAGGACCCAATTTTGGGGCCCTACTCACCCTGGGCCCAGGACAACTAACCCGTTTAACCCCTCTGTTGGCTTCCCTGGCTGCACAACACACTCAGGCCTTCAGTGGTGCTCTCTGCCAACAGATTCGTATCTCCAAACACATATCATTCTCTTTTAATCTCAAGATTGCTCTCCCTATGAATTCTTATCAAATACGATTTGTTATAGATGATTGACCAAAAAAAAACGTAAATGTTTATGAATAAATAAAAATGTCCTTTTCCAGTGGTATTGTAAATTGCTCCCAAGATAACATTAGAAATGGCCTGGCTCTGTCAGTGTGCGTGAGGGTTGTGATGTGAGGAGGGGCGGGTATTTACCACAGCATGGGTGGCTGCCACACAGCCAGCCAACCCCCATAAACTGTAAGCTTTTGGTTCCTCCCCTATTTCTCAGCTGTGCCTTCCTCTTCTCTCTTTTACTCCTTCCCTCCCTCTCTCTCTCTTTCTCTCTCTTTCTAACTCAGTCGTTACCTCCAGTTCCTCCCCCTATCCCTCTTTTCTCCCTCCCCCTCTCCTTCTCTCCTTTCTGCCTCCCCCTCCCCTGCCTATAACTTCCCACAGTTCATTAGTCCGGCTCCAGCCGAGTTAAAACTTTAGAGCTCAGCCCATCAGCGATCCCTGGGAGGACCCTGCTCACACCTGTCCAGGCACACTCACCACACACACAGACACACGCGGAGACACACACACACAGCAGACACAGCAGACACAGAGCACAAAGCAGAGAGACACACTGTCACAGTCACAGTGTCCTTCACATTGGCCCCGTACCTTGGTCATTCCACGCCTGCGGCACCGAGGCAGCAGACTACACAAGGTATTGTTCATTTTTTGTTCCATTTCCTTTTTTCGGTTGGTTTCGCACTTCCTCTCTGCCTTCTTCTCTCTCTCTCTCTCTTCCGCTGCTTGTCTCTTCCTTTTTGCCTATTTATCTTTCTTTCTTTCTGTTTGTGTATTTCTCTTTCTCACTCAATCTAACTGTTTTGGGCATGTGTGGGGGCTGGTCTGCGTATAGAGTAAACAAGCCCTGTGCCCTGTCTTGTGTTTCAGTACACATCACATCGCTGTTGGCAGCTCAGTGCGGGTGGTGCTGATTTCTCATATTTACAATAACTGTCACCTTGTCATCTTCTCAGAACGAACTTCATATGAATGCCGTCCGCTCTCCTTTCTGCCTTGTCAGTAAACGGCCATCATATGGGTTCCTGATGTGATGACTTCATGTTTACTTAAGAGTGACACGACAGGAGAAACTTTTCATACTGTGAGGAGTGCACAGTAGGACCTCTGTTGTCTGGGTCCGGTGTCATACCTGCCACACCACACCACACCACACCGCAGCACATCCGTGTCACGTCTCTGTGTTCCTCTGTATTGCTTCATGCTATTCTTATTGTCTTAACCGTACACCTTCCTGCTTTGGTAACACAGCAAACCACGTACGCCAGCCAGACAGACGCACCATGAGGTGACACAGTGACGACAAGTGAAGTCTCAACACACTGCCAGGAGCCATGGCGACAGGGACAGAGAGGGAGACAGGGACGGGGAAGTGGAAGTCGGGGTGCCACCACCACCACCACAGTCACCGCCTGCCAATTTGGGGTTGCCCAACACGGACAATGGCCCCATCACGGACACATACACCGCTGCTGCAGCCACTTCTGCTGCTGATGCTGCTGTCATTACCACAGCTGGGGACGTGCCAGGAGATGGCATGTTCGTCTCCGCAGGTGCCCGAGGCTTTGCGCCAGCCCCGCTATGGAGCCCTGGCCAGTCTGGACCTGAACAGTGGCTTCATGACCGGGATCGTGCAGTCTTTCCTGGGCCTGGTCCAGCCCAACCCGTTCCCCAAGGGTGAGTGCTCCTCCAGGATATGAAGGTTACAATGGTTTTATTTGTCACTCACATTCATGGGAATGCTATGAAGGTATAACATGCAGTGAAACTTCTGTGTCCTCCTGAACTCCCCAAAGGTGAGCGCACCTACAGTGCTTTTACTGGTGTAGAGGGCCTTCATTTGCCGCCCGGTTCCCATTGACAGGTTAATTGATATTTCTGAGTGACCTATGGTAGTTATGGTCAAAAGTGACTAAATGTCGAGAATTATGTCTTTCCTGGGTCTGGTCCTGCCTAACCCCTTCCCCAAAGGCAAGCGCTCGTCCAGAGGCACTGCTAGAAATCAAGGACGCAAGGACTTTGTCGCATCTGTACGGATAGCTAGGATGAGTGCTCTCTCGTCCAGCGGGCTGTCAGAACACCCATGCAGACGTTTTTGGCATGGCTCCTGCAGATAAACACATCCCTATTGTACAACTACAGAGCTACTTAGCTAGCCAGCCAGCCAGTGTCAAGGAAATTAAATTATGTCATTGTTGTTGACTTCTTGGAGGAGTTTTTGAAAGACACACATACATTTCAGATTGTTTATTTAAAATGTTTTGACTTGCCAGTTAAATTGGATGTACTATAAAATACAGCCTTTGACCCCCCCTCCAGAAAAAAACAAAAAACCCAAAAACAAAAACAAAACAAAAAAAAAGACTAGTCATGGACACTGTCATCAGTTTATCTGTCTTTACATTAAGGGTATGAATCATGCTCAATTCCTGTTGATGACAGACAAGATTACATCCTTGTGCTGCCACTGCCATCCGGCTGCACAGTGCAGATAGCCCACACTTCAAACCACCCCTCCTCCACCCCCCACACCCCCCTGTTTGGATAACGGCCATGCTACCAGCCCACTGTGAAGAGAAGCCTGCTTCAAATACCATGGAAACCAGGCAGTGCCATGCTGCCATTCAAATGCTGAACTAGCATTCACTAGAGTAGACAAACACACATTACAGACACGCAGGCGCTCGCGCGCACACACGAACGCACGCACGAACGAACGAACGAACGCACACACGAACGCACGCACACACAAACCCATTCGCAGACAGACACACATACACACATACTGGTACACACACTCACACAAGCTACACGTACAACAATGATGCTTGTGTGGTCTAGTCTTACTTACTTGAATAGGACACTGTAGTCATGCACATGCACATACTGTAGTCACACACAGACACACACACTCACAGGTGCACACGCAAACACATTCACAGGTGCGCGCGCGCACACACACACACACACACACACACACACACACACACACACACACACACACACACACACACACACACACACACACACACACACACACACACACACACACACACACACACACACACACACACACACAGAGTTCAGCATCCCGTGTGAAGGATTGAATGGCTGTACCTGAAACTGTCTCTGGCCAAAGGTTTTGGAAATGTTAAGGGAAGTAGAGCTATGTTGTGACTTCTCCCTCTCTGTGTGTTGTAACAATGGGGCCATTGGCCCTCAACTCCCAATTGGGTGACCTGATCAGGTCTGTGATCAACAACCACGACACCCATGCTCTTACTGGAAGAGACAAAAGGGTGTTTGTAGTGTTTGAGTATATTGGGGTTTGTTTGAGAGGGAGTGTGTGTGTGTGTGTGTGTGTGTGTGTGTGTGTGTGTGTGTGTGTGTGTGTGTGTGTGTGTGTGTGTGTGTGTGTGTGTGTGTGTGAGAGAGAGAGAGAGAGAGAGAGAGAGGAGAGAGAGAGAGAGAGAGAGAGAGAGAGGAGAGAGAGAGAGAGAGAGAGAGAGAGAGAGAGAGAGAGAGAGAGAGAGAGAGGGAGAGAGAGAGAGAGAGAGAGAGTGCGAGAGTGCGTGTGAGGACCAAGAAGGAATGTGATTCAAAATGAACCTTCAAAGCAATGTCAGACTGTGCAAATATCTAACTGTCTCTCTTTCTCTTTTGTCCACTCTCTCTGTGTTTGTGTGTTTGCCTTTTCGGTTCAATACATGAAAGAGCTCTTGGATGTTATAAATATCTGTGGGTTTCCTCACAAGGTCCAACCTCATTGTTGTAAAATGCAAACAATTTTAGTCATGCTTCTGAGAAAGTGATTTGATGATTAGATGATGGTTATGAATGTATCAAATGTGAACAGATTTGTATTTATATAAGTGTACATTTTGTGTTTTGCCATATACAGTATCTGTATTGATTTAAATATTCCATCATGTGAAAGCAATACATGTTTTTGTTTTGCCCTTTCAGATTTGGTGATAGATATCATAGATGTCATAGAAAGTGGTGTGCCAGAACAGGAGATGATAAAAGAGGTATGTAGTGAACATAAGAGACTACAACAACAACCACACACACACACACACACGCACGCACACGCACACGCACACAAACACAAACACACACAGTGGATCTCAGTGTTTCCTTGAGTTTGGTGCCGCAATGAGTTAGAAATGATGACTTGAGGTGTCTTTTAGTATAAATGGGGTGTGAGGGAGAGTTCGCATGAGCCACGCACGCACGCACGCACGCACGCACGCACGCACGCACGCACGCACGCACGCACGCACGCACGCACACACACACACAGACACACACAGACACACACACACACACACACACACACACACACACACACACACACACACACACACACACACACACACACACACACACACACACACACACACACAGGTCGCCCTTCACCGGCTACCACATCTGAACCTCACAGTAATCCGTGCCGCCACACCCTCGGCCATTAGTAACCCAAGAAAGGCTTTGTGGTGTCAGATGGGATCCTCTGTACACCTCGGCCACCAGAGACGGCCGCGCTCCCGAGGAATTGTGTGTCCGAACAATGCCAGATCAGAGGAGCATAATACAGGCTAGCATGTGAAAACACTAGCATGAAAGGGAAGCATTTGGCTACAATGGGGGACGGGTGTAGTAGACTCCACTGATGGTGCACAGTGTTCCTGTTTTGGAAGGAGGTCGTTTTTTTTTAAATGAGAAATGTCAGCTGACCTTTTGGGTGTAATTGGAGGGTGGTGTTTTTTTTTGTGGATCTCAAAGTTTCTTTGAGTTTGGTGCAGCAACGAGGGCGCATCATGTGTGGTGATGAAGTGAGATAGGATGACTGTTGGGTGATTTCAAGGTGTCTTTTCTGTAGAAAAGGGAGTGAGAGTTAACACAGGAAATTAAAGTTTCTTCAGACGTAAAACTTCACATCCGTGTTCTGTGTCATCATGAGCTGTACACTGATAGTCATGGCTGTGTGTGGGGGTGGACAAACTGGACTGAGGAAGTAAACATTCCTCCAGCTATTCCTTCTGCCTGTGCTGCTAATCCAGGTGATTTCACCAAGTCACTCATCAATCAGGCGGTGCCTGAGGACATTTTTCTTCTGATGTCAGACACCTTTGATTTAATACAGTCGAAGCAGCTACTCTACACAGCATTATACCCGGATTAGGTATGGCACGTAAATGTTTGCCAACTTTATGGCAACGTTTTCTTTCCTTAGTGTCACGGTTGGAGTTGTTGGACTTTGGCCTTGTGTTTCTTCTTCCTTCCCAGACTTCCTTATAGTTTGTGTGGAACCATTAGGTGTGGTTCTATCAAAGAAAAAAATGCTTGCATCTGATAGGAGAAACCACTTGACAGGCATATTTTTTTACAAATATATTTTTTAGAGGCTTTTTTCTGCCTTCATTGACAGGACAGTATGAGATGCTGACAGGAAGTGAGTGGGAGAACGAGATGGGGGAGGATTGGGAAATGACCTCGGGCTGGAATCGATCCCTGGTCCCCGGTTGTAGCAGTGCAGTGCAGTGCCCTAGTGTAGGAGCCACAGCAGGGTCCACTGGCATTTGTAATGATGTGCTCCTGTAAACTAGTCACATATTTGACAAGACATTACAAATAGCAGAATTGATATCGATGTGAGCCACCATTGCTGTCTGAAACAGTCACTTTTCATTTGTTTGTTTTTTTGCTCTTCTTCACTACATTGACGTCGTCACATCTCTGAAAATCTTGCGATCTTGATTGATAGGGCTTCCTGTTAGTTTGGTAAAAAAAAAAAACATCCAGATCCACGAGTAGTTCTCAAAGTTGAGTGAAAACTTGCGTAACTGTGTATCTAGTGAGAGACAGATTACCAGTCAGGGCAAAACGCTTCATGAAAAGGATTGGTTTTATGGCAAAGTTCAGACTGAGGCCCACCACCATTAGCTAAATGTCAATAGCTAAAAGAAAGAACACAATGTCCAACACCTTCTAAAGAAATCTGATTGGTTCGACAGTGTTTTTTTTTTTTTTACAGCTCATGAAAAAGCAATTACAGGATATCGTCCAGTCTGCTATTGTTGTTGCAGTTGACATGTGAACCTCTGAGGGCCATTGACTAAAGTGGCCCCTGCTGATAACACTGTGCTGACTGACGTCACTCCTCTAGTCTCAAGTGACAAGAAAGGTGTGACGGATGATGTTTGAGCGCATAGGTGTAGACTGAGTTAATGGTGGATGTTGAGAACGGAATGTTAGTTAGGGGATTTCAGGGGAACTATTTAACGACTGTGGTAATACTCTTACAGATGTAATTCCAAGTTGTATGTTGTAGTTGTATGATATTACATTTGAACAGTTGAAATGTAATATCATATGTAGGGCTGTGTAAAATAATTGATCGATAATCGATCGAATCGAATCGAAATTCACATAATCGATTCACAGGGCACAAAATCTTTTTTTTTGTTCTTTTTCTTTTTGTTCTTTTTGTTTAATTTAGGTCTATGGAAAATACCCAGTAGGTATTAGTCAATTAGGCCTAGGCCTACTTATTACAAATTAGCAATTTGTTAACACTATCAAGTCACAGCCCTTTGACAGTTTTATATTAAAATAGGCAACAGCATCTTTTGGGGGAAATCCTGGCACCAAGAAGGGAACGGATTGAATCGATTCGGAATTAATCGAATTGAATCGTTCAAAGCCCTAAGAATCGAAATCGAATCGATACAGGAACATGGCTGCAATACCCAGCCCGAATCATATGTACTACTAGTGTTGGAATTCCATCTGTAAGAGCACTTCTACGTCTACTTTATTCAACTCTAGTGGATGTTGACTTGGTGAGGAAAGTTCCGGTGAAAGGGGGAAATGTTTGTGTTGTTGTTTTCTGGCTTCATTTCCTGGCACAAAAAAGAGAGCCAGATCCTGAGTTGGTGCCAGTATTGTTTCATACTTACTGCTTTACGCATAAAAATGAAGTGTTAATTCAGAGAATAACCTCTGGACCAAGTACCCTCTAAAAAGATGGTAAATCGACTCGAGAGTTGAATTAACACTGCATTTTTTTTAAAACTGAGTACCCTCCAGTGTTCCTGCCGTCTGTCTGCCCATCCAGTTATTGACTTTTTTGCATTTGCAATTGCTTTAACATTTACCCAAATGACTGTACACAAGTGGTATTAGTGATATCAGCATGATTTACATGAGGGCAAACGGAAAATCCTTTCCTCTGTAGCCTCTTTGTGCAGATGGGCCCACCGGCGGGCCTGTTCACGCTCTGCTGAAGAGGGTCAACAAAAACATCATAACAACGTAGTTATAACATTACTGAGAGCCTGAAGCAGGGCTCAAACTACACAACTTAAAAATCGTATCAGATTTTGACGGGTTGTGTTGTGGTTGGGTTGTGCCCAACATAAAAAAAATTGCAACTGTTAATCTTATCCTCGATCCAAACACCAAGACAAGGCCCGAAGTTCTATTTCAAGTCGTCAATATCAGTGTTTGGTATCTACGATTTGCGATCTCTTTCAACCAGCAAAATTCTACACGACGAGGAAATCTTGCCCGACAAATGCTTGCGTAACGTTCCAGCAATTGTTGTAAATGGAGTTTTCAGCTGAGAATCGGGCAGATAGTCGTGTAATAATAATAATTTTTATATTTTTAATTTATATAGCGCCTTTCAAAACACCCAAGGTCGCTTCACAGAGTATCGTGTAGTTTTGAGCCCGGCTTTAAGTTGCAAATTAATCACTTGGTCATTACAATTTTGGAGACAGATAGATTATATAACATAAACTCTACGCAAGGGGGTTAACGAGTTGACTATCTCCTGTGTTCCTCATGTCTCTCTGCATCTGTCTATGTCTGTCTGCCCACCTCTACTCATAGACTCTACTCAAGTCTACTGTTCACTACTCTACTCTTTGCTCCGCTCTGCTCTGCTCTACTATACACTCCAATACTCTACATTACCCTACAATATTACTAAATTCAATTCAATTCAGTTCCATATCCATATCACATATAAAAGCATCACAACAGAGTACAAAAGAAGAAGAAGAAAAAAAACGGTTACAAAAAAACTGAAGAACAATAACATAGAAGAGCAAAACAAAACAAAACAAACAAAAAACACAGATATCGCATAGCTCAGTATCTCACATACAGGCATGTTCGACTCCATAACCTTGAAAACTGTCTTATAGAGCTACGTCCAATCCAGGTCTAGCTAAAACAGCAATTAGGTCGTTATGTGACCCAGATACCCTGCACATGATTCTATACATCAAATTACGCAGTACAAAGCAAGTAGGCAGTAGCACTGACAAACATTTGACTTGCGCTAGACCTTTTTGGGATTCTCAGCAGCAGTCTCATGCTGCTAATCATCTTCACTCCAGAATACCACTCCACAGGTTCTCCAATCCACTCTACTCCACTACACTACACTTCACCCCACTCTTCTGTATTCTACTCTACTTTCTGCTCTACTGCACTCCACTCTGATCCATACTAATCCACTCTTTGCTGCTTTGTGCTACTGTATTCTATTCTACTTAACTCTACTCCACTCCAACTACTCTACTCCAACTACTCTACTCTACTCTATCTTTTTTTTAAACCTTTATTGGTGACCGGACAGTTTAGAGTGAGACAGGAAATCAGTAGAGAGAGAGAGACGGGGAAGGCTCGGCAAATGCCCCGGGCTGGAATCCAACCCGGGTCGCCAGTGTAGCAGTGCAATACCCAGCCGCTGGACCTGCTCCACTCTATCTTGAACGAATGTCTGTTTGTCTAACTCCCCCCCCTATCTTTCCTCCTGGCAGGTGCTGATGTATGAGATCGGTTTCCTGGTGTGCGTGGCGATCGGAGTTCTCTACTTCGTGCTGATGCCCCTGATTGGCTTCTTCCTGTGCTGCTGCCGTTGCTGCTGCGACAACTGTGGGGGTCACATGTACCAGAAGCAGACCAGCAGCACCAACTGCAGGAGGAGGAGTCTGTATTGGGCCACACTCGTCGTCACACTCGTCATACTGTAAGTCTAAGTCTAAGTGTGTGTGTGTGTGTGTGTGTGTGTGTGTGTGCGCGTGCGTGCGGGCGTGCGTGCGTGCGTGCGTGCGTGCGTGCGCCTTTATCATACCTGTCAACCCTCCCGTTTTTCTCAGAGAAACTTTCGAAAATATCCTTATTTGCGCGTGTGTGTGTCTGTGTGTGTGTGTGTGTGTGTCTGTGTGTGTGTGTGTGTGTGTGTGTGTGTGTGTGTGTGTGTGTGTGTGTGTGTGTGTGTGTGTGTGTCTGTGTGTGTGTGTGTGTGTGTGTGTGTGTGTGTGTGTGTGTGTGTGTGTGTGTGACGTGTGTCGCATATACGTATATTTACGTCTATATGTGTGAGTGTGTTCCTCATCTGCTGTTGACTGCTGTTTACACATAGCGATCAAATGCTGATTTATCTGTCACAGTCAGGACTGGAAATGCCAAAAAGATGGAGTCATGGCCTACAGGGACTAGTATCAGGGATGCACACACAGGCGGAGGCTCCGCAGAAGAGCCAAGCATGCTAGAACAGGGGGAAGGCGAGGTGTGTGTGTGCGTGTGTGTGTGTGTGTGTGTGTGTGTGTGTGTGTGTGTGTGTGTGTGTGTGTGTGTGTGTGTGTGTGTGTGCGCGCGCGTGTGTGTATTTGTGCGTGCGTGCGTGCGTGCGTGCGTGCGTGCGTGCGTGTGTGTGTGTGTGTGTGTGTGGGTGTGTGCTTGGGAAGAGGAAGCTGCCGTCACAACCAGTCTTCAACAACAACATCAACATCAACATGAGTGCTGTTTGACATTTTGTTGAAAAAGAGCCAAAGTCAGTAGAGCATAAAGCTGCATTGCATAAGATGAGGGGAGAGAATGTCTGTGTCAAGGTGATATCCTGTACACGGCAAGCACCAGTGGTGGACAAAGTAAAAGTAAAAGTACTTTCGTGGTGTAATTACAACAGTAGCACATGATATTACATAGCTGTTACACCGTTTACTCCATTTTACCTACCTATTGAGATAGACTTTGTTATTACTGAAAAACAATAAAAACCTATCAAGGACCCACCACAAACTCAACCCAACCTGTGCAGAATCAGCTTATCGTAAGACAAGTACATTGGTCTACTTTTTACTCAGATAAGTTACCTGTGTTGGAAAGAAACTGTTTCTTTTTTTACTTTTACTTTTACTTTGTCCACCACGGCAAGCACATATTTGTAGTTGTTCATCTATAGACATAACACCCTT
Source organism: Engraulis encrasicolus (assembly GCF_034702125.1). Taxonomy (NCBI): domain Eukaryota; kingdom Metazoa; phylum Chordata; class Actinopteri; order Clupeiformes; family Engraulidae; genus Engraulis; species Engraulis encrasicolus. The sequence goes on from NC_085880.1 coordinate 33,327,456, forward strand.
CCATGTGAAATACATGAACATGAACGAGCGTATATCACTGTGTTAAAATAGAGGAAGGGGTGAGGTAATGACGTAGACAGACGTCACATTTTGTATTACTGTCACTTACTGTGTAGACATACAGCACGTAAGCTAACATTACGCAGGACCAGAGGTGGAAGAAGTACTGAAGTTGTGTACTTAAGTAAAAGTAGAAGTACCCTGCGAAAAAATTACTCAAGTGAAAGTAAAAGTTGTTTCCCAAAAAATGTACTTAAGTAAAAGTCCTAAGTACTAACTTTTAAATGTACTTTTCAGTACAAAAGTACAAGTAGGCCTACTCACGCAATGGTTGTCTTTCTCCATGTCTACCTACTTGATCCAATAGGAAAAAGTGTCTGCAACGGTTTTCAGTTCTATTTGAACATGACTATGGAGTCCTGTTAATGTTTTTAAAAGTATATTTTCTGTCTGGGTGTCAATTTGGAAGAGGGGCTTGGTCCCGCCTCCCTGCCCGCAGCTGAGGCTACTGAAATATCCACGAAACACAACAGGAAAACCTAGGATAAATGTAACTAGTAACAAAGTCTTCTCCTAGAAATGTAAGGAGTAGAAAGTACAAGTAATTGTCAAAAAATGTAATTGAGTAAAAGTAAAAGTCTGCATTTTTATTTTTACTCAAGTAAGTACAAATTTCAGAAAAAACCACTTAAGTACAGTAACGAAGTAAAAATACTTAGTTACGTTCCACCTCTGCGCAGGACGATGACTAAATGTCAGTTTTATGATGATATATCTGGCATGAAGCATAGTTTTTTTCACAGCTGTGTGCAAACATACTTGAAGTCCATCAAGATTATCAAACACACCATTTTTATGTGTATTATGACAGGGGGGACACGGATAGGAGATGACATTTTTTACATCACATTACATTGACTTCTGGTCAAACGTCATTTCAACCTTCTGCGATCAGATAGATTTTCGACAATGTGCATGTGCTTACTTATACTTAAAAATAAAAATAAAAATAAATAAAATCATATTTTTATAAATGAGATAAAAATAGTGGCATTAGTTGTTGATGTACCGCCTGACGTCTGCTACTAAAAATGTCAATGACCCAAGCACAAAATGCATATAGAATAGAGCGAAGGCAGCAGTGTGGCAGTCGCCTAGTCTGTTTGACCTCCTATCACCGCCATCAGTGTTTTACAAATCTTGATTAACACACGTGATTGTGTTCCTGTATCGTGAAACGTGCCTAGTGCACAGTCAAAGGCAAATTGACACGAGATATTGTTGAGGTGGTGAGAAGGGCATCGAGGGGGCCAGTGCAGGAGAAAGAGCAGACGTATAGCACACACCACAGGCGTGCGTAACGGGCGTCTATAGCAGTGTTTCCTAACCTTTTTTGACTCGCGTACCCCCTAAGCCTTTTTGTTGTACCATGAGTACCCCCTATCATGCTCTCTCTATATATACCTTTATCCCAGTATGACTATACTCTATTCAATTGTCATTATCACATTTTTCCGCGTACCCCCTGACGTGTGCTCACGTACCCCTAGTGGTACACGTACCCCTGGTTGGGAAACACTGGTCTATAGGCTATAAGCAAACCACACCGCAGACATGTATAACAGACGATTGCATGTTACTGAGTGAGAGAGAGAGCAACTGTAGAGGGTGAATGATAAGGAGCTATTGCTTAAGGCCCAAGGCCCCCCTGGTCTGACCTCTGCAGGCACACACTTAAGGTTGATATCTTCAGTTGGTACCTTTATTAGAGACTGTATTATATGGCGAAACCCACAATTTCTTTTAATATTTGTGTGTGTGTGCGGTCTGCAACACGCACGTACGCACGCATGCACCCACATTTTTGTATCAGTATGTGCCTGTATTCTACAGGATTTAATGAATGCGCACGTCCACACAGAGTATTCCTCTATAAGTAAGAATGCTACTATCAGTATCAGTCCTTACCCTTGGTGGTCCAGCACTTTTTCCAACATGGCAATGACTCAAAAAACACACATCCCAGTCCATTTCTGGCTTTGTAGCCTGGGAAATCCCATGCTGCTTTGCACAATCGTTCAGATCTGAAAGATAGATATCACGTGTGATATGGCCTGGTGTGAACCAGGCAAGGCCTTTCTGAGGAGGGTGAGAATGATTCAGTGGCCATGTGCATGGCCTTATCTGAACCCAGTCCACATCTTTTGGGATTTTTGAAGAGACAAATTCTACATCACACTTCATCCAGCATCCAGTCTCTCGAGGACGTTGTTTTTAAAGATAACGATTCATGTTGCCAAATGGCCCCAATTTTTTTTAACCCATGCAAGACTTTGGCCAGTATTCTAGGAGTATTATCTTATCCAGTCTCTCTGCTTTGGCTCCATGCAAGACTGAGAACATTCCACAGGAAAGCATTCTACATGCAGCATATTGTATGGCAGTATGTTGAAATCCAAACATGAATTTGTAATGGCAACACCAAAATCTTCTAGGCATGGAATCAATAAGTCCGCACCATGTGGCAACATGAAACTTTCCCCATTCTTCAACAGTCACTTCTTTGAGTGACTGGGTGTTGGGAGATGCAGAACTTGTCTCTTCAAAAACCTCAATTAATGATCAATTGGGTTCAGATCACGTCACATACTTAGCCAGTGAATCAATCCCACTCAGTTATTTTTTAACCAAGCAGTTGCCTTGTGCTTGCCATGTTTGAACATGTTTTAAATTGCACATGACGACCAAGCACACAGCGTTGGTAGCATCCTCATTTGTAACATAAAGCAATACATTTGTGTGTGAAGAAAACAATCATGCACGTGTGTTAGTATCAATATGTGATCCCCTTCTACTAGATCTAATTTTCGGTACGTATGTGTGTGTGTGTGTGTGTACGTGCGTGCCTGTGTGTGTGTGTGTGTGTGTGTGTGTGTGTGTGTGTGTGTGTGTGTGTGTGTGTGCGTGTGCGTGTGCGTGTGTGTTGTGGTGATCGGATCACAGGGCAGGTAACATCTGCATGTTTGCGAGTAACGAGACCACCAAGCGTAGCATGAAGGAGACGCCCAGTGAAGTCACCACAACATTGGGAAACCTAAAAACATACTTCAACAATGTGCCAGAGGTAAGTGTTTTAGTCTGTGTGTGTGTGTGTGTGCACTGCTTATGCCCCCCACAGACACACGTACATGCACACACGCACAAACACACACACACACACACACACACACACACACACACACACACACACACACACACACACACACACACACACACACACACACACACACACACACACACACACACACATATACACACGTACACACAAATGCACTGCAGCCGGACACATGATATATTCACTTACAAAAGTCACGGTCACACGGAAGGCCAAAGGTGCTTTGGAATATAGAAAGGGAGAAAATATAGCATGGGGAGAAAGTAGAGAGTGCGATAGAGAAGCAGAGAGAGATAGAGAGAGAGAGAGAGAGAGAGAGAGAGAGAGAGAGAGAGAGAGAAAGAACGAATGAGAGAGGGTTGGAGAAAGAGTGAGAGAAAGTAGAGACGGAGGAGAGAGTGTGAGAGAGAAGCAGGCCACCGGTTCCCTCGGCATACGCAGGCCTAGCGGGCCTACGTAATGTCACACTGATATTGTTGACCGAGAACTCTCGCCAACGTTAAGTCAACAGCATTTAGATATTGCTATGGGCTCTGTTTGTTCTCTCCCTAGGAGATATGGGCGTGGTCTGATGCATTTAGCGAGGTTGAACATTAACGTTGCCCCCAAGCTCCCAAGCCCACACCACTACAACCTCAACCTGTCCAACACACACACAAACGCACGCGCACACACATACATGCACGTACACACACACACACACACACACACACACACACACACACACACACACACACACACACACACACACACACACACACACACACACACACACACACACACACACACCACACAAGCGCACACGCACACAAACCCGTCAACACCCCCCCTCCAACATCCACCCTGTTCATTAGACACACACACACATACACACACACACACACACACACACACACACACACACACACACACACACACACACACACACACACACACACACACACACACACATACACACACACACACACACACACACAAACCTTCACCCTGTCCAAACTGAGTATCTATTTGCTTTCCCCCAGCAAATCTCCTTTGTGGTGAACGAGAGTTCCCGGACTGTGGACTCCGTTAGCAACAACCTTAACGGTGAGTATGGCCTACAGACAACACAGACACACACACACACACACACACACACACACACACACACACACACACACACACACACACACACACACACACACACACACACACACACACACACACACACACACACACACACACACACACACACACACACACACACACACACACACACACACGGAATAAACCCAGTATTTAATATCACCAGCGTGACTTCTAATATCACCATCTTCTAATATCCCTGTCTTGTACTTTGAGTCTTTCTGTACAATGAAACTGCTCCTCCTTCGAACAGTTTCTGGGGGAAATTCAAAGAGAACATTTGAATACCATTGAAAGAGTACATTTGGAATGCCGTTGTTTTATTTAAATACAATACTTCAGTCCTCAGCCAGTGGAGGAAGTCCTTGACTGTCCCTGACAGTGGGGGAAGTTAAATACAAAATACCCACATTTGAAAATCGACTATGCCCACGAGCACTAGACCTTCGGTCTCCTTTTGTTATACTTTCCACGAAAAGGACACAAATACGGAACTTCCACAGCAAGGGAATTTACTGTAATGGAAAGATGTAGGAACACGTCAAAAAGGCCCCATTGGACAAAAAAACCTGACAAAACTGAAACACACAGGTCAAAGGTCTGTGTAGCATCAACACAAATTCTCATAGACTGAGAGAGAGAGTCCAGGTTTAACACCCGCAGACACACAAACATCAGTCAGCCTCGCATTGCATTCCCATTCACTTTACATGGGAAGAGACCACATCCTGCCACAACGAATTGTGGTCTCGCTTGCAATACGTTGGCTCTCTTCTAGAGTTGAGCAATGTTGAACTCTTGACGGATGACGGGCCCATTCACTCATAGCAGCCTTAAGTGCATCATAACAACATTGCTATGACAGTACAGGGGAGCTCGCAAAGCTGTGTTCAACAACACAGGTCTGGTGAGAGTCAGGCAACTTCGCTACAATTTCATTCAGCTGTGGTCCTGTAGAGAGAGAGAGAGAGAGAGAGAGAGAGAGAGAGAGAGAGAGAGAGAGAGAGAGA
>NC_085880.1:33335265-33392765 GCF_034702125.1 Engraulis encrasicolus
TGATGGATGGGGGGCAGGAAGAGGGCAGAGGGGGTTGTGGAAGGGGCGGAGCTGACTGGGGGGCTCGTCTTCCTCCCCTCCAGCCATCTGCACCCACCTTCAGGCCAGGGGTGTGTGTGTGTGTGTGTGTGTGTGTGTGTGTGTGTGTGTGTGTGTGTGTGTGTGTGTGTGTGTGTGTGTGTGTGTGTGTGTGTGTGTGTGTGTGTGTGTGTGTGTGTGCACGTGTGTGTGTGCGCGTGTGTGTGTGTGCGTGTGTGTGTGTGTGTGTGTGTGTGTGTGTGTGTGTGTGTGTGTGTGTGTGTGTGTGTGTGTCTGTGTGTGTGTGTGTGTGTGTGTGTGTGTGTGTGTGTGTGTGTGTGTGTGTGTGTGTGTGTGTGTGTGTTCAAGGGGTCGGGGTGGGGGAGTAGTGGTGTGGGTCGCCATCTGTTATTGAGGGTCCATACTGGCCCTGAGCAATCATCATATCCACCATGATTCCATTTTTCTTACAGGGAAGATGTATCCATGCAACATTTAACCCAAAATTGTGTTCTAGCTGTTAATCCACTTAATGAACTGTAAACACAAACACATTATTCTTATTATGAAGCCCATACGGTGTGAATGAGAAGCACCAATACTGGAGCCATTCTGACCTCCAAATCGTTGTGTGCTGGCTTTATGTCCAGGGGGAACTGGAAAGAGGTTTACGTACACAGAATACGAGGACACAAATATTTGTTTTTTTTTGTCAGTCCCTGACACGAAATCTGATTAAACCTTGATGTGGATGTGTTAGTGTGGTTCTTCAATCCCTTTCTGACATCAACGAAAGTACATAAATGATGACCTGACTATAGTAAAGTGCATATGTTAGGCTATGTCCTCCGCCTGTTGGCTTGGTGCTGGCTGAAACAAAAAGCAAAGACAAAGAGCAGAACCAGAGTCTGACACTAGCATGCTCCCACGCTAGTTTTTAATCATGACATTTTGAGCATGCAGCCTTCAGACATTAGCCTGGGAACTCCCATACTGCCTTTAGTTCTACACAATCGTTTCGATCTGAAATCTCACTTGTGATTAGGTCTGGTGTTAACCAGGCAATTCAGACATGACGTCATCCCTGAAACGCTGATTAAAAACTATGGGAACACAGTCGTGTCACACACTGGGTTTCTGCTTTCTCTCTATCCCAAATGATCATTAATCCAACTGGTCCATGGATTTAACCAGCTATTCTGTAGCCCCTTAATGTGCACCGTTCCATATCTGTGTGTGTGTGTGTGTGTGTGTGTGTGTGTGTGTGTGTGTGTGTGTGTGTGTGTGTGTGTGTGTGTGTGTGTGTGTGTGTGTGTGTGTGTGTGTGTGTGTGTGTGTGTGTGTGTGTGTGTGCGTGTGCGTGTGTGTGTTTGTGTGCGTGTGTGTCTGTGTGTGCCTGTGTGTCTGTGTGTGTAAACACCCTTGTATGCACTCTGTCTGCAGTGGTGGACAATACCAGTGCAGAGCTGACCCACCTGGACTCCAGTCTGGATCGGCTCCAGTTGGACCTGAATAAACTGCAGTCCAACCTGACGGCAGTACGAGACCGTATCAACGCCACCCTCCAGAAACCCACATGTGTGGGCTGCAGCGCCCTACAGGCCGAGCTGGACCAGCTGACTGTGGACACAACGCTCTCGGTGAGACACGCATGTACACTCTGACTTGTGGACACAACAGTCACTGAGACACACAAGCGCACTCTGATATGAGGACACCACACTCTCGCTGAGACATGTGGACTACTGGTAGTGATGGGAATTTCTGATCTTTTTGGAGAGCCGGTTCTTTTGACACTTGTTTTGAGGATCCGGCTCTTTCTGCTCCCAAATGGTTCCTCAGATTTGAATAATTATTAATATTTTGGTGCCAGTGTTTGGGTGCCTGTAACCCTTTGCTGTGTGAGTACCGCCACTATATACTGTACGTACGTCTTTTCCAATTATGTACCGCATTCACAAAAAAGGGAAAGAAAAAAATGCTGCAGTCCTGGCCAAGAGGCAGCAAAATGGTAGCCAGGCCGTGCACTTCTAGTGACGCAACACCTTCAGCCAGGAGCAATACAAATATTGTTTCTGAGCTCCGGAAAAATCGGAAACTCTTTGTCAGGAAGCAAACAACCAGGATCAAACCAAGGTTAGTCGGATCAACCATGCCGTTTGGGAAATATTAATTGTTTTGCTCTTGGTCCGACCAAGTCTTGAAGTGATTTGAAAGTCGATGATAATCAGAGTCAGACTAGCAAAATGGTACTGTCTAGAGTTAAAAATTAAAATATATATACGTATATGTAGTTAAAAATTGCTGTCTCATGTGCTCTCAGTCAGGAAAGTTTAGCTTGTTTCCATTGACCTATGGACACCACCCTATCCAAGAGACACATTATGTACTGTATATCGGTTGGGGAATACATTGATGCTATTGCCGCCACTCACTAAATTACTTAATTGACCTCAAGTTGTTTGCAGACATCCTTGATCAACTTGATCATTGCTGATCTGTCTTAATTAAATGGCACACACTGACCTCTGACCTGTTCACACCACCCTCTCCGGGAGACACTCAAGCACCCCCTCTGATCTCAGGTCAGGGCAGACAACCCGAAGACCTCCAGTGAAATCAGCGGGAGATACATGAATGCCACTGCTGCCATTCCTTAATTTCCATCGGCATCAATAAAGTATCTCTTCTCTGTTACAAGTGGTATATGTTTTAAAAGGTTGCCACTATTACCACCATCTCAGTTTCAGACACGTAATTTATTTCTGTATTGCAGACACACACACACGCGCACACGCGCACACACACACACACACACACACACACACACACACACACACACACACACACACACACACGCACACGCACACGCACACGCACACACACTGGAGAGGAGAGTGGGAGAGAGGGGAAGAAAGAGGAAGAGGGGAAGGTTGATGATGAGAGCAGCGAAAAAAATATGTCCAGAGGTCAAGAAGGGTGGGAGAACCACCATTACCATGACTCCAATGTTTGCATACACCCATTGACCTCAAGTGAGATGCTGAGTTGGGAAATCATGGCAAGGGTCAGGCAGAGGCATTTGAAATATAAAAGTAACCATCCAGAGCACCACCTAATCAGACTGAATCCAAGTTGTGTTCAAATTTGGGTTATTAGTTGTTCAAAGAATTTTGAATTTCAGTTGCATTAATACGGTGTTTCAAATTACTGAAATGTTTTTTTTATTATGAAGTCTGTTTGTCATCGTTGAGTCATCAGACGTACACTAAGTGCAGTAGATGAACTCCTTTTTTGAGCTCAAAGAAATGTTGCTGTTACCATATCAGGAAATAAACTGAGTGTCATCGGTGACTCTTCTCCAACTTTACTTTTCTTTTTTTCACCCTTTTGTTTTCTTTTGCTTTTTTTGGATTCGGCTGTAGACAGTGTCGTAAGAGGAAGTGAGAGTGTCTGCCTGTTGAATCAAACCCAAACACTCTGAACCAAAGCCAGCCCAATGGCAGTGAATTAGGTAGGAAGTCAGTAGGCCAAACGCAGACAGGTGATGTTTCCCTGTGCCTTTGTGCAATGGCAAGGTAGCGAATGGCAGCCGTCCCCTCTATTGTGTGTGGCAGTGGGCACTAATTACAAGTCTTCTCGGGTGGGTCTCTGTGGCACGTCACTGGATCTGAGTGGGAACTGTCCCGCACTGTGCCTGACTTGGCTGTGAGGTGCTCAGCCAGTGCCAGCCTAATACCCACACAATGGCGCTCGGAAAAGGTTTTCAATTACATGGAAACCTCCAACGCTGCCTTGCGCACTGTCTTGTTACACAAACAGAAAAGAGGACCCATGTTTGCAGGTCAACCACAAAGAAACGCCACCCCAGTTCAAATGGCAGTGTAAACAAAGACAGGGACATTTGCTTTTTTGTTGTTGCTTCAGCCCTAAGGAACGTGGATTAGTCCCATATTTACAGTATTGTGAAGGTGTTATTATTATACTACAAATCTCTCTGTGGTCATATAATATAATTATAGGCCACAGAGGTGTTATCAAAATAAAAGATGTTAGTCCGGTTCTACAGTATACACTTGAGCTGCATATCGCCCTCTGGTGTTTTAAAGTATAATGGCAGCTACATAAAGAGCTTACAAAATGAAAGCAGTGGTCGTTCAAGCTGCCATGTTCCGCATCCTACTGTACATTATCCAGAGCGGGATCAATAAAGTGAATACATCGGCCCAGAAACGTATAATATAATCTTATCTATAACCTGGATGTTATAATCAGCAATGAGTGACTCCTGTACCTTGCTGTTTCCATACAAATGTTGAGTAATCTCCTTTCGCCTCCTGACAGACCAATGATACCTGATGTCAGCAGTGGATAAGACCTTTATTTTGAAAAAAAAGCATTGTTAATTTAACAGTTGGAGAGTAATCTGGGACGAAATACATCCTAGATGTTAAATCAACTCCCTAGGTGTTGAATGAACAATCCATTTTTTTACTGTGTCCTTACAAATGTTGAATAATCTCTTCTCCTGACAGACCCCAGACCTAACACCCCTGATATCAGCAGTGGATGAGGCCAAGGACGCCAACCTGAACGGACTGGCAAACGAGGTAAGAGAATAACAGTATATCCCCACTACCTTTTTACAAAGGAGCAGCTATTCTTACTGGGGTCTATCATATACCAATGACACAGCATGACAATATCACAAAATAGTTGCATAACATAATACACAGCTAAAAGAAACACAATACACAGGCGAGAAAAAAGGCAGAAAGAGACGTTAGCATACAGTTTAAATGCAGTGCTGATTGTATGCGCTGATTGCTAGTAGTGCTGACCTGAGATTGAATCACTGCATGGGCAATCAATGACCTCCGCTTGGCCTCAGTGACCTGGAACAGTTAATGTGACCTCTGCTCCCGTAATGGGACTAATAGGTGTGGAGAATTGGGGTCTGCTTGTCATAGCTAACTGTCTGGCTGATTGGCTGGCTTAGAGCATTGCATTGTGGATGTGAAATAGTGACATGGGTGTGTACTGCACAATATGAGACAGTAATGCCTGGACAAGGTTGGTTGATTAAACGTCATTCACATACAGTGAGTCAGTGAGCCAGTGCTTTCGAACAATCTCATTCAAACGTTCGTTGGTTTGTTAGTTGGTTTGTTCGTTGGTTCGTTGGTTCGTTCATTCATTCATTCATTCATTCATTCATTCATTCATTCATTCATTCATTCATTCATTCATTCATTCATTCATTCATTCCCAATTTCTTTTCAAAATGATGATGCGTTGATGTACTTTCAATGAAGGGGTTAGGAAAGTCCATTTCCACAGTGAAATTGCTTTTTTTTTCTTTCGTAAACCAGTTCTCAAATTTTTGTCTTTTGAGCTTATGTGGCAGTGCAGGTTTAATCACCAAAGTCCCAGTTTGAGTTATTGATATGGTGAAATTGCTCTCTCTCTCCTCCCTAAAGGGTGAGACCTTCTTCAACACCATACCAGAGCGAGTCACCAATGAAACCAAAAGCACAGTGCAAGGTAAGTGCGGAGAAAAGGTTAATATTTATCCAATAACACAGCATTGTCTGAAACACTAACTTGGCCTTGACATCCCTCAAGTGCCCTACAAAGGCAAAGTGTTGTAACTACGCCAACATTGAAACTGAGAAAAAGAACGTTAAAGTATTGGTATTAGGTTGGATATTGTAGTTAGCTAATTTGACATGACAACATCTCTAAAATAGGTCACACTTGGACTCTGAGGCTGTGTCTCAAATGCCGCGCTTGTGCACTTCGGGCACTGTTTTTCAGTGCCTAGGGCGCTCACGCTGAAAATTTCATTTGAGCCAGTGCACTGAAAGTGCCAGGATGATCCCCTAACAATGGCGGAAAAATGCAGTGCTTGAATGATGGACACTGCACGCACTAAACGGCGGCCATGTTGACTATGACACGAAGGAAATGTGTCATTCAGTTCAGTACAAGAGTTTGGTCAACAGTCTCCTAATTCTGTAAGTAATGTTGATGGGACACCAACCTTTTCATGCAAACCAAAGTATTGTATGTGTGATTGTTGACCTTTGGGGTGAAGGACATGGAAATACAAGCACCAGACGCTGTGCATTGTAAACAGTGGCCAACTCATATTTTGGCGAGCTAATGCCATGCCCAGCCGTCACTTCCAGCGAGGGCACAGTGCATAGTGCTCAAATTTTTCCACGACACTAAGCACTAAAGACCTCAGTGCACTGTGCGCACTGTGCGCTGACTGTCAGTGCACTGACAAAAGTGTGTCATTTGAGACACAGCCTGAGGCTCAATATAAAGGAGGTGTTATGAAGACAATTTCACTCTTAACTCAATTTTGACAAAATGTTACTGCACTTCGCCTTTCTAGGGCAGTACACTTCCACTTAATTCACATTTCCTTATTGGTACAGTTAGTATGGTGATGGTATTCGAAATGAAATAGATGTCTTACCTACCCTGTGTCACCTTTTCCAGAGGTTAAGACTGAGCTGGACAACATCAAGGTCCAGATCTCTCAGGTGACAGATGACATGCCTCTAGATGTTGTCAATGACATCTCAGCGTCCATCAGTAATGCACAGGACACGGTCGATCAGTACACCCCAGAAGCAGAGAGGGCAGAATTTTACAGGTGAGTTAGCCACCCACATGTTCACATACTATTACTGCATATACACAAAACATACTGATAGCATCTTAAACCAGTACACCTCAGAGGACAAGCAGAGAGGGTAGAGTTGTACGTATATGGGGAGATGTGTTCAAATAGTACTTTGTACTACTGTAAACACAATACTAATCCTCACATACTAATAATCACATACTAACAGCATCTTAAACCAGTATAACGCTGAGGGTAGAGTAAAAACTTAAACCAGTACACCCCCAAAGCAGAGGGTGAAGTGGTACAGGCTGGTAACCACATTCACGTTCACATATCAATGCACTGTATGCAGAGTACTCACTAAATGCAGTACTGCTGTACTGTACATATACACATACTACTATATAAGTACTTATCATCATATGCAGTACTAGTAGTATTTCAAACTGGTATGTCCCGATTATGGGTAGCTGGACTCATATCCGTGTGTGTGTGTGTGTGTGTGTGTGTGTGTGTGTGTGTGTGTGTGTGTGTGTGTGTGTGTGTGTGTGTGTCTGTGTCTGTGTCTGTGTCTGTGTCTGTGTGCGTGCGTGCGTGCGTCTGTTCTTCTCCCCCAGGTGGATCATAGGTGTGGTGCTGAGCTGCGTGGTGCTGCTGGTGGTTGTGTGTAACCTGCTGGGTCTCTTCATGGGCCCCTCGGGCCTCAACCCCAAGGCCATACCCACCGAGCGATCCTGTTCATCCAACTGCGGAGGCATCTTCTTCATGGCGTACGGGCACTTTTATTGTTACTATTAAAGGCCAAGTTATCTTTTAAAATGCAAAATAGTTTTTTTCAAATTCAAAAAGCTTTATTGTAATAGTATAATTAACTTTTATTCCATGTTCAGTGAAGCATTTATTTAAACAGCGTCCCTTGTGTGTAGTGGTTTCTAGTGGTTTTCAGCCTGACCAAATGTAATGTACCATCACACTCTTTAGTGTCCTCGTGCTGAAGGCCATGCTGTTAGTTGTAGTAGGAGCCTCTGAATTGGTACCATTTTTCCTTGACTGTGCAGGTTCTTGCAAAGTTTGGATGATCTCCATTGATCACCCACACATGAACCAAATGTAATGTAATGTAATGTAATCAGGGCTCTAAATTAACTTTTTCCACCACCAGCCAATTTGGCTAGTGGACATTTTTTCTTACCAGCCAAACAGAAGTTCAACAAGCCATTTTATTCTCTCGCCAAAATAAACTATGCTTTAGGCTAGTTTTTTTTTTTTTTTTAATTATGGTCATTTTGTTCAACTATTTCTACAACAAAGATACACCATAGGCCTGCATAAGCTACTATATGCCTACATAATAAGCATATTACAGGCTATATATTTTTTTCATTATTTTTTAACTTCTGCTTTATTTTTTACTTTCATTACTTAGGCATAATCAATTTGATTAGTTTTTGTTCAATTCCTCTGAAAACAGCTGAATCACATCACACAAGCCACTCACATAGACCTTTAACATAGGCCTACAGTAACCAAGCACACAGCTTAACACTACAAAACCTCACATAGGCCTACGCACACCCCAAGGAAGGAGAAGAGATGAGAGGAGAGAGGAGGAGCTCTTCTCTACCATGCGCAACAAAATGACAAGAAGCCTAGTTTAACTGAAAGTAAATATTATCTCGGGAATATTCGCTTCCGTTGTTACTTCGACAGCTTCGTCGTTGGTTGCTTTTTTTTCTTTCCGATGGCGTGGGCTTTCCAACTTAGTTGCGCCAGGACTCGGAACATTTCAGAAGACAACTGAACTGACAGCTACGGTCACACTACTCTGACAGTCAGCTCTCCTCCTCTGCCCTTGTCGCTATTTCGTTCCACAGCCACTCATTTTTTAACGTCACACAGAACCTTGCGCTAACCCCCGCCACATTCTCATCACTCGCACAAAACATAGTCTACAGAACAGAAGTAGCTCTATGCATAATCTGCGTAACTCCTGTTATTGAAACGGCCAGGGCCTCGCTGCTTCAAAAATGCAGCCTGTTACAGCAATGTTCATATAGCAGTAGTGACGTTAAAAAGGTTGTAGCGAAAGCGACGAGAGCATAGGAGGAGAGCTGCCTGTCAGAATAGTGTGAGCGCAGCTTAGCTGACAGAATGTTTTCAATCCTGGCGCGCGCAACAGCATGGAGTTGCCGCTCGCTGCACTGGAAAGCCCACTGTGGGAGGCTACGTCGTGACGCTAGTGTCCATGGGTAATGTAGGAAATCTCGCCGTCTAACGTTCGTCAGAGCAGCGGTTTACCGTTCATAATTTACTGTACTCGGGAACTACTAGCCAAATTGGCGGGGAGATATTTTTTTCTACTAGCCAAAATGAATTTTCACCCCTGTTTGGCGTGTTGGCGTGTGTTAATTTAGAGCCCTGGATGTAATGTAATGTAATAACATGAACACCTTCAATGTCCATGGTGTACGCATGGAAGGGGAACACAGGGTCAGTGAGAGAAAACGTTTTGCCCCCTCCCCTTTTAGACAGTAATAGTGAGTGATAGCTGTGTGTTTCCTAAAAGCAGGAATGTCAGGGGGTAGGTTTGGCGTTTGGTCCATTCCTCCTCCCCGTCAGCTGACCTAATGTACTTTACTAGCTGATTTGGGTGGAATGGAGAGACATGACCCACATCAGTGTTTCCCCGCAGAATTTTCGTTAGGCAAGGTGATGTGGGGTTAGCAGGTGTCAGACACATGTGACCATCATCATTGGAGATGCTATACTTTGCAGATTTACAAGAAATATGATATGAAAACTCGAAAAGTGTACATGTACATGTTTTGGTGAAGCAACTTCAGAAATGACATTCACAACACAAAATCTTTATCTTTTCAGGGGACTTAGTCATGGTGCTTGGTGTTTGTTGTCAAGGTGGGCGTCTTAGCAATAAAGCGCTGGGGGAAACCTTGCACATGGCTGGCTCTCCTGCCCGAGTGCTGCTGCGTGGGTCAGTCAGTAGAGTCCCTGTGTGTTATGGGGTAAACATTACCAGCGCCAAAACCCAGCTCTCGCCAGATCTGCATGTTTCCGCAGCTAGGCTACCAGCGCGACCCATGGATAATTAACACCGTGCCATGCAACATGACAGGGAAAAGGTGGAGGTTATGGTAGTCTGCCAGGACCATAAGGGCAATAGGAACAATAAATAATATATATTGTTTAAAATGTCACTGCTGATGTTGTGTCGCTCTTCTCTCTTGAGAGATGAGTACTGTAGGCTGCCATCATCATGCCAACATGTGTTGGTTGGTGTTGCGTGTTGCTTCTGTCTTCCATAGGTCCTGGGTTCATCTTTCTCTTCCGCTGAGTATTGTAATGACATCGCTGTGTTGGCATTGTGTCTCTCTTCTCTCTTCCAGAGGTCCTGGGTTCACCGTCCTGTTAACCTGAGTATTGTAATATCATGACAGTGTTGGTGTTGTGTCTCTCTTCCAGAGGTGTTCCCCTGAGTAAAGTATTGTAATAACATGACTGTGTCTCTCTTCTCTCTTCCAGAGGTGCTGGGTTCACCTTCTTGTTCCCCATGTATTGTAATAACATGACTGTGTCTCTCTTCTCTCTTCCAGAGGTGCTGGGTTCACCTTCTTGTTCCCCATGTATTGTAATAACATGACTGTGTCTCTCTTCTCTCTTCCAGAGGTGCTGGGTTCACCTTCTTGTTCCCCATGTATTGTAATAACATGACTGTGTCTCTCTTCTCTCTTCCAGAGGTGCTGGGTTCACCTTCTTGTTCCCCATGTATTGTAATAACATGACTGTGTCTCTCTTCTCTCTGCAGGGGTGCTGGGTTCACCTTCCTGTTTTGCTGGCTCTTTATGGTGGTGGTAGTGATCCTCTTCCTGCTGGGTGGAAACGCCTACACCCTCGTCTGCAAACCCTGGAAAAGCCAGGAGCTCTTCCAGGTATAGGCACCACTAAGCCATGCTATCCCTTACCTTCTCAATGATTTACAATGTATTGCCTACATTGAATTAACTGGTGTATATCAACACAAATATCAAACTTTGTTGAAGATTGTTCTCAGTTTCAAAATGAAACAGAGTATAAAGTATGCCAAAAAATAATCGTAGTATCATGGCTAGAGATGCACCGGATCCGGTTCCGGATGCGGCAGGATAATAGGGTTTTTCACAGGATACGGGTCCGGCAGGATCTTAAGTAATGGATCCGGTATCCGGCATGTTACCTAAAAATCAGGATCTGGTGCATCTCTAGCCTAGGCTTTTCAGTCAGTCTTTCACAACCCCAATCACTGCATGGAGCGAAAGCTCTTTGGAAGCGGCCGTTGCAGAGACAGTGTGGCAGTTAGCCAATGAGTCTAAAAAATAGTTTGAGTCAAGGGCCCATGTGTGCGACTAGACTGTATGTTTCAACGCTTCTTTAGGATCCGGTATCCGGTTCCGGATCCGGCAGGATCTTAAGCGGTGGATCCGGTATCTAAAAATCAGGATCCGGTGCATCTCTAATCATGGCCAAACCGTAGTACTGGGAAATGTCATTTCCAGGGGAAAAGGCCAAAGGGCCAACATTTTACCCATTACTTTACAAAGTTTTTAGCGGTCCTCTCAATGTGTTGTGTGATTTGCATGTTGTCCTCCTCTCTTCTATTAAATGCTTAATTGTGCTCTTGTATGTCCAAACACGCAGCTCATCGACACACCAGGAGTGATCCCAGGGTTTAACCTGTCTGCATCTATCGGCGTACAGACCCCCCTGACCGTCACAAGTGTTTTCAAGTGAGATTGCAGAGCCACCTTATACTGTATGATAATAGCAAAGTGAAAAGTAAACATGCAATTCATATACAGTAGGAGCCACTCATTTTTACCCATTCCATGCACATACTGCAACATGCGACTTCCATGGCACTTCAGTGTTGTTTTAGCTCAAAGAGTGCAATCATGGCACAGTCAAGAACACATGGTAAAACAATCAGGTGCTCCTACTGCAGGCTTACTATTCACTATTTCAGTGCTTAAATGTAGAGTATGTCATGTTAATCATTTATTTTCAAAATGTACCCCCATTCACAAATTTTATCTTTTCATGCATTACAGTAATAAAGTAATTTTTACAGGCCTGACCAAAGTGGTGAACATGTAGAAGCTCCGCAAACATCCATGTATGAAACTGAAAAGTGTACATTTCCTAGCCATAATAAATAATTCGAAATTGATGACCGTAAATAAACATGAAATAGATAGATAGAAATTTGTGAATGAGCAGCCTGAATTCTGGAAATAAGCTGCTTAAAAGAATGCATACCCTTTAAAGAAACACAGGCAGCAGTGTACAAGCACTAACCACACTGGCACCACATTCTCTCTGCATTTCCACTAAGTGTTGATGTGTCTCGTAGTGACTGCAACCAAAACAAGTCTCTGTGGAGCACCTTTCACCTGGACGAGCTAGTCGATCTCAACGAGTTCCTGAACGTCTCCAAGGTAACAGCCGAAAACACAGTTCCGACGCCACCCGTGTTTGTCAAAGCGCGTCACACACTGTCACTAATGACCACATGCATGTTTTTGACAGCACATCATACACACACATTCACTGTTTGTAATGAACAAATGTTTTTGTCACTACACATCATCCAGACTGAAACAAGTATCCTCTTTCTCTAATGACCACCGTGTTTGTTGATGCGCTTCAGAACAGACATCCTTTTTCAATAATCATCACCTTTCAGTCTGTGTCTGTGTTCATGACCTCTGACAATGACGTGCAGTCATGCAAACTCAAGTCTGCAAAGGACTTGTGACGCTTGAGCCAAGGCTGTTTAACATGACCTTTGCAAATATATCTGATACAATCTGTTGTTTGATTTCAAAACAAAAGTAAACAGTAATCAGTGTGCAATGTTTCCTGATAGTCTACCCTTGGATTTCTGGATTTACCCACCTCACACATATACCCATATTGCTTATGTGGAATCATAACAGGGGCACATACTGTATGGACGTGCATAACTCAACTCGGCTTGACTTAACTTGGTCCATGGCGTTTGTTTCAACAGTACACTGAGGAGATCAGGCAGAACTTCGAAAACACGGATATCTCCATATCAACGGTGACCCTACTTAGCCCTGAGACAGTTGCAAAGCTCGACAGCGTCATTGCACAAACAGGAAGCATCGACTTCAACAGCGTCAAAGATCAGGTACTGGGACAACCAACAGCATTAGAGTCACTCTCAATGTCTGTAACATCATAGCTTAGATGTTGAATGTAAATAGGTGTAATGATATTGATATTAGTGCCTATCGAATCCATATTACCTTAATATTGTTGGTCAGAGGGGTCAATACCACGTTCAGAAAGTATAAACCTTGCCTCAAATTTTAATCAACAATCTCTGAATCAACTGATTGCAATGGGAATTCAAGATATACAGACTATGGTACTAGTCTATTTGGGGAGGATACTGTGGCAGGGTTTTTACCTTCTCATCTCGGCATAGACACGTCTGTTGTAGGCAGGGAAGCCGACAGGGGGTCAAAGGGGTCAGTTGTCCTGGGCCCAGGGTGAGGAGGGGGGGCTCAGAATTGGGTTCTCATTACATGTATTGGGTGGGGAGGCCTTTCAGATGACTTTGACCAGGGCCAGGCCAAAGCAGCCCTGTCAGCAGCCCTGGTTGTAGATAACAGATGTGATATTGGATAAATATTATGTGGGTAACAGACTGCTGGGGTCAGTCAGCACATGTGGCACTGTCTGAGGTGCCAGGATGTACAGGTATCTCCATACTCTCCTATGACTCTCCATTTGTATCCTCACTTGTCAGATTGATACATTCTACACGTTTGGAGGAAACTTGACGTCCACCGCAGACAAGTTGGACCAGCTGGCAGATAGACAGGTGAGTGCTGTAAACTGCAGACTTTTTAAAAGATCTTGTGTAGATACTTTTAAACCTTCAAAGGGGTTTGTCGTTTCTGTCCTGATGTGCACAGTCAGGTTTATATCAGATGACAGGCAGGCATAGCATGCGTCATCAATGTGATGTGGTATCAACTTCAGTTTCCTAAATGGGTGTGACTTTCCCATTGAATTCCATTCATTCTCCTTGTCTCCTAAAGGACCTAGTCTCCTAAAGGGGCATGCCTGCCATAAGATGGCTGCTTAGAACTTAACTGAAAAGAAAATAAAGGTCCGCAACACTGTAAATGCTCCCAGAAGATTTAACATGTTGCACTTTGATGAAGGACATTGAGTCCGAAACGTCGTGCCAATAAATCTTCTGGGAGCATTTACAGTGTTGCGGACCTTTATTTTCTTTTCAGTTATCTTACGTTTGGTCCAGCACCTGTGCCACTGATGTGCGCGCATTCTTTGACTTTCAGCTTAGAACTTAACGCCATATGGATTCCAGAAGAAACTCCTGGCTAACAGTCTCCTCATCTATCGCCTCTGCTCTTACATTTCACAGAGTGACCCAAATGTTCAGACGGAGCTGCGTCAGGAGGCCACTGACCTGAGAGGCATCAGTGGTGAATTCAACAACACTATCCAGCCACAACTGGTAGGTTACTCTTGTAAATGCACATGCCACTATAACTGTGAATATTCCGTTGTGCTATGGTCGATGCAGTATGGGTTATGGAAAATGTAGATCATTTGTTATACTGCTTCATTAGTAGTTTAAGCAGCATAAATGTTCCCTTACCCGTGCAAACACATCACTACGGCAAACAAATGTTGACACTAAACTTAAATCTCCTCAGCTGGATGTCAAGTCCTCAATTGTACGTATGGAAGGCATTGTCCTACAGATCAATGTAAGTACCGACGCAGTACACACACACACACACACACACACACACACACACACACACACACACACACACACACACACACACACACACACACACACACACACACACACACACACACACACACACACACACACACACACACACACACACAAAACAGAGTTCCTGGAATACATCATGGGGTTCACCTAATGGCCGCACTGCTTGTGCAAGGATTATGCACATAAACAATGCAGAAGGGCATTACACCACACACAGCTCTGAGCTCCGGGAACACAGGGTTGCCTAGGGCAGTGTTTCCCAACCTTTTTTGTCTTGCGTACCCCTTACGCCTTTTAGTTGTGCCATGAGTACCCCCTTTTTCATGTTCTATATTGCTTTCTCTGTCCTGATGTGACTGCTCCATACATTTGTTATAATAATAACATTTTTCCAAGTACCCCCTGCAGTGTGCTCGCGTACCCCTAGTGGTACACGTACCCCTGGTTGGGAAACACTGGCCTAGGGGACCAGAGTGGAGCTAACCATTCTCAATGGTGATGGACTTTTTTCTGAGGAAGATTTTTCCCACCTTTTTTTTCTTTTGGGGACTTAAAATAAAAATAAAAAAACGTTTATTGCTCATAAATGAAAATAAGGGGGAATAATATGAAACACATTTATTGAGTATGATGCACGAAACTTTGTTAGTATGAGAAGAAAACTAGTTAGTGTGGTTCTTTTTTACCGACATAATATGATGACCGTTGAGTGGATACCGTCTGACACAAAATCTTCCAAACTGCATCAAATGGGAAAAAAGTGGTATGGGTGTGTAGAGTGATGTGTTTTATTCCAGAAATAAGGCCCCACATGCAAAAAAACGATTTTTCCCTTTAACTCGCTGGCAAAGCCGTATTCACAAGATCGCGCTGTAACTTATACACTGTATGGTGTCTCTCCAATGCATTCCCCAGGAGACAGTGCGGAAGGTGCTGCAGAAGGTCGGGGCAGCTGAGAGCTTCCTAAACAGCAGCACATCCGCCATAGTGAAGAACGTGAGTACCCATGTAATTCTACTGCTCATGTCAAGCTTTGCAGTACAGTTGTTAATGGGGGTGGGGGGGGTGGGGTTGCCAAGGCAACTACTGTGTCAGGAATATTGGGAGGATGAAAGCTTATATAGTTTACTCTTCAACAATGTAAGATTTTAGTATTATGGCACTTACAAAATGTCAATTACAAAATTTTATTTCGTTGCAGAATGCATTCTTTACATAGAATGTGCCAAAATCTCTCACTAATCTTTTGCCAGAAAAAAAATGGTTCACTTGGTGGTAAGCCTATTTGTAGCCGTGTTTATAAAACTTTGTTGGGCCCGTTAAAATGGAGTCACTTCTTTCCTCTCGGCTCATGTCTGTGCATGTTATGTGAAGTAACTCCCCACCTCGCACTCCTGCCACTCTAGGACAGCAGAGAACTTCTAGAATTTGTAACCATATTTCTAAATTTCTGCAGGGCCCATTTGAACACTTGAGTCACTTGTTCCCTCTCGGCTCTCCTGATATTTCTGTCTAATGTGCTCTGATCATGTCAGGTGACTTGCCTCTTCCTACTCCTCCCCATTCTAGGAAAGCATGGAATTTCTGGACTGCCAACTCAAATTCTTCACCGCCTTCGCAGAGTGGGCCAACGTGACGGTTAGCTTTGCTTCATGTTGTTTTGAAATGAATCTCAAGGTGTTGATAAACAGGGCAATTTTTGGAGTAATGGTTCTGGGCAATGATACTGTAAGATGTTTGTTTGGACTGTTCATCTCGATAATTTCATGAAGAGAACTTGGATCAGCAGATCATTCCATGATAAAACTAGGAACCAATCACATTGTTGCCTGGCAACATTGCTCAAAAAGTAGGCCTGTGTATCATTACCTTCAGAGTTAATGTGTCAAGTGTCTGTGCATTTCCCGGCATACACTCTCTTTACATTGGCTTAGCTCAAGGGGACATACTTTCCTGTACAGTCTGGACTTTGCCATCTGTCTAGAGAAGTGTAACATATTTGCTGAACAATATTTGAACTAGTGTAGGTTTTCTTAACTGTATGATTAAGTTTGTACAGACAGCATGCCTGAAAGTGACCTTTGGAAGGCTAGACCCATAGGAAAAATAAAAATAAAAAACCTTCCATGTCTACACAAAGGTTGTACCGGTATGTGGGAAAATAAGAAATGAACCATTCACTCATAAGCATTAGACATGCATAGTTATACTGTATTGCAGTAGGCCTATATGGAATGTGTATGTGAGGGATAGATATAAAATAGGCCTATACATATAGGCTATATATTAAATAATAACACTTTATGCAATGCAAGGTGTACTCATTTTGTATTGTTGAATTTGAAGTTGATACAGTATTAAAGTACAGATAAAGTAATGAATGAAGACTGAGTGAAGCCTGCTTCTAGCTACAATTAGCCAGGTTTATAGGATGTCATATAAGAATTGTATAGTCCATGGAACATTTTGCAAGTTTCATATAGATTTTTTTTTCCTATGGAGAGTAAGAAACTGATGACATGTGACCCCTTACGGATCAGGTTAAAAAAAATTCTTCTTCAACCAGGATTTTTCCCACTTCTTTTGTGTAAGTGTCAGTGTTTTTTTTTTTCTTCATTTTTTATCCTGTCATTTCTTGTTTTCTTGTTCTGCTCCCTGGTCAGTTTTTGGATGTGTAGGCTTTAACCTCCTCTTCAACCCCCTACAGATCACACAGCAGCTGGGGCGCTGCGGTCCGGTTGCCCAGGCCATCAACTCGGCAGAGGCCATCGTCTGCACGCACCTGGTTGAGTCCATGGTGAGGACTGACGCTCTTTTCATAGCTCTGTTTCCACAATAAATTACGATTGTGTAAGGCAGTGCTAGTATCTTTGCACTTACAGTGGGCAATACCTCCTCTCCATGGCATTACTATAAATAATTTACCAGAGGGATCTCGGCTTTGGCTGGCTTCATTTGCTGAGTGGAGAAGAGGGAGATACCAGTGCTTACATGCTGTGTGTCTTGTGTGCGTTCGTTTGTCCGTGTGTGTGTGTGTGTGTGTGTGTGTGTGTGTGTGTGTGTGTGTGTGTGTGTGTGTGTGTGTGTGTGTGTGTGTGTGTGTGTGTGTGTGTGTGTTTTTGCAGAATGCCTTCTGGTTCAGCCTGGGCTGGTGCCTGCTCTTCCTCATCCCCAATGTCATCCTGTCCATCAAGCTGGCCAAGTACTACCGCCGCATGAAGGACGCAGACGTCTACGAGTACGAGTGAGCCACACTTTTTGTGGATTATATTTATTATAATCCTTTTTTGTGGTTAACTACTTGTATTTTTGTTTATAACATGGTGCATCTTCATCTTTGCTCTTACCCACAGGAACCCCATACCACTGACATCTTTCCCACGTGCCCAAATGATGAAGCCCTACTGAAAATCTTGCATAGAAACTTGGAGAGGAGAGGAGGCCACGGGGATTGGGGAGAGGAGAGGGAAAGACAATGAAAATGAGGCGAGAAAAGAAGAGAAGAGAAGAGAAGATGATGGGAGGACATTAGATGGGGTGACGAGGAGGGGAGAAGAGAGAGGAGGAGAGGAGAGGAGCCTAAATGGTTTCAGCATCTCTCCATTCATCCTCAGGGAAGTGAACATGGCTGCCCCCTTCCTGTACAATGCAGCTTTACACACAACAGAGACTTGAAGTGCGTTTTAATATGAGACCTTGCCTCCTCCACTTGCGCTTGTCTCCTCGCCCCGCCTCCTGGCCCCTCCTCCGTGGAGAAAAGTTTGCCAGCTGTCAGCCTAGCCACAACAACTTTTGAGGGACTGTTTTTCATTCACCATAACAATTGCACACGAGAAAAAGACTCAACAATTGAACTTTTGCAAGATATAGAAATAAAATGCTGCTGTCAGTGATGTCATCATGACGAGAAGCGAGTGGAGGAGGCAAGGTGGCATATTAAGATGCACTATTGAACTCTATGTACAAGGATACAGGCTGATTACTCAATGACATCAACACCCACACTATACACTCCACACACTGACAAGTAGACAAGTGCTACGCAATATTCCACCTCACGTCCCAAAAAAAAAAAAGCCATTTCAACTCTTGCACATTTCATAGAGGTCCAACAAGCGATATTTTCACTGAGGCGTGCCATTTGCAACTACAGAGCCACAACATGGTTCCAACAGTATCAATAGCTTCCCTTTAGTTGTAGAGGGAAGTGCTCTTGCCATACATAGGATGTTTTGTCACATCTCGACATTGTTTGTAAATTAGCTCTCTTTTCTGATTTTGCACAGATGCATTGATTATTTTTTGTACAATTAGTTCTACTTTTCTAATTACGATTGTACAGGTATGATGACTGATAAACTGTTGAAATTGTTGTTTTGTAAAAAAAGAAAAGAAAAAAAGATTATTCCGATGAACATTTCAAAGCACTTTACTTTGACCCTAGTAACATAACTTTGTTTTGTTAGGACGTCAAGGCAAGTGAAGTGTTGTGCAAAGATACTGTATTAAAAATGGGTACTACTGATCATTGAAACAACACTGTGTCAACGTTGCTTATTCTGTTTCCCTGTTGTCTCAGGTCACTGACGTGCTATTGCCTGAATAATGTACAACCCTGGCAACCGCTCTGGTTGCCCAGTCCAAAGATAGACCTTAGATCAATAAGAACTCAATGTTACCATCCCCTTTGCAAGGAACAGAGGCCGGTTAGGGAAGGGGGAGGGGATAAAAAAAGAAAACCCTCTTGCAAGAAGAGAGCCTGTTTGGAAAATTCGATACCTTAGCCCCTATGATGCTGATGGTACTTTTCCCTTACATAAGTGTAACAAGACCAGAATTGCCAGGGTTGCATATTTCAATGCAGGCATTTTGACACAGTACCTACTAGTCCCATCCAACTCTTCAAAATCTTCAAGGATACCCCCTACACACACACAGGCACACAGGCATGCACGCACTCACACACACACACGCACACACGCACAGCAAGGTCTTGATGGTGGCTGCACCAATGTGATAAGACCTCCTCACATATTTGTGTTGAACTTGCCGCTGTGGTGTGACAGCCAGCCACTCTGCGGTGCCTCTCTAGCTCACTCAGCAACCTAAAGCACCGACTAGAGGTGGACACAGAATAAAATGGATACAACAGACTGATAGAAAAGAGCCCTAGACACAAAAGAGTAGAGTACAATAGATTCATAGAATAGAACCGGGTAGATCAGAAATAGGCTGGTAGAATACAATAGATCGAATAGAACGGTGTAAAACAGAATAGAATGACTTTTATCAACACATGTACACAATGACCTCGTATACATGAGACATTTCATTCAGAATTAACTCAATTTAATCCTGAATAGAGCTTAATTCCGCTTTGAAAACGTCATGTAAACACTTCACTATTCAGAATTAAATGAAAGTCCAATGTAAACTGGACGGAAGTATTAAATTCGGAATTAAAAATGTCACGTAAACGTGACCAATGACAATCCAGGCATCAGAAGTCTCGAGGTTCAGAGCTCTCTACAGCACATTTAAGTACGGTATTTCTGCCAGTTCACAGAACCAGCTGATCCTAATTAACAGCACCCTGCCCTAATCAGACAGGTGGGCAAGGTCATTAGTCTACTACAGTGTTTCCCAACCTTTTTTGTCGTGCGTACCCCCTAAGCCTTTTTGTCATACCATGAGTACCACCTCACTCATGCTCTAATATCCCAATGTGACTATGCTCCATACATTTTTTCATTTTTCCAAGTACCCCCTGCAGTGTGCTCGCGTACCCCTAGTGGTACACGTACCCCTGGTTGGGAAACACTGGTCTACTAGTATCAGGTTGAGGTTCTGAGCTGCACCCTGGGCTCTGTATGTGGACCATCTGATCCTAATTAGCATAGTCCGTCAACCACCTCCTGCACTGATGTACATTTGTGAATGGGCAGCATGAATTCTGGAAAGAAACTGCCAAAAGTATGACACAGTGCACCTTGAAGGAACTGGATTGGCATGACCTGCGGCATCATGTAGAACTGCTGCACTGGGGTGAATTTCTCGAAACCAAAGTTGCTTACTACATTAGCTACTTCGTTGCTTTCAATGCATTTTCATATTGGCAACTACCGAAGTTGCTAACAGGCTAACAACTTCCCTTTTGAGAAACTCACCCCTGGTTTGTTGTGGCATCTTATGTATCTTATGTTACTGGGCTGCTGACAGCTGTGACCGGCACCTCTCTCCAAATTCTGGGCCTTCCTTTCCCCTGGGCCCTGGACAACGGACTTGTTAAAAATTTCCTAACCAGAATGAATTGTAATTTCATAGCTTGCCATCACGAATGAGCCCATCACCTGACCTAATGCGACCTCTAGGATAACTTCACCTGGTTTACCACCCTCTTGAATGGAATACCCCGCCTAGTGCCTGGTGTGTGTCCACCTCTGGTGATGACTGGTTGTTGAAGGTTTTGGACCCCAGCCCTTGGGACCCATCCATCCACCACACAACGCCCGTTCTGACTCTGCTCATCGGCCTGCTGCTGCAGTAACCTGGAAACCAAACCAGGGACCTGGCAACACAGCCAGAGCCAGCGAAGACATTCCAAACATAGCTCAGACAAGCCAGAGAAAAGGGGCCGTACTCACTCACTCACACACACCTGACTGTTCTCCTGAAACTGGATTTACATGTAATGTAAACAGAATTGATGGGATTTGTATTTTCAACTGTCTAAAGTCCAATTCATCAAGCAGGGAATTAAGGGTGTCAGAGTCCTTCACACATCCATCCCCTACATGTATGTTGAACCAGTGTTGTGTCCCTGTGAAGCCATTTTCTGTTCATTATTCTGAATTTAAAGTGTTTATGAAACGAAAACAAACGGTCATTCCCATTAAAGCCTTGTTTTTTCTGATCGCATCGATGAGACTTTGAACCCAATCATCCTGGAGGAACTTGTGAAAATGGCAACTCAAAGTGTGAATTCTGTGAAATTTGGTGTGACTAATGAGCTGGGCTGTGACATCATAGAGGGGAGTCCCTGGTTTGCTAGTATGGCGATCTGAGAAAACAACACACATTTGATGAACCCACATCTTATAAAGGAACCAAAATTCTGATACAAACATCAGCGTGTCGAAAAACCACACATCCAACCTCATGAGAAAAAAAAACAGCAGCACAAATCTATTTCAGAGGCACTGATACATCTGCAGAAAGTGACATGTCTGACAGGCGAAGTGACGATTGTTGACATAGCCTGACAGTTCGTTTTGTTTATGGTTACGGTTGCTAAGGGCGCTTTGCCATGACCCACAGATGACATGGCGTGTGTATTTGTTGACAAATGGGGGGCATTTTGATTCAATTGCGCGATATAGTGTGATTGAAATGCATGTAGGCTACATGCAAAAATATCATCAACTAGAGAAAAAACGGAGGTATTAGGCTGTTGGAAAAACGCCCTATATAGCCTGAGTCCTCAGCATATTTTTAGCGTTTATCATTATTATTATTTTTTTGTGCTCAAAGTCACAGGCGTCGCGTGTCCCTCAGCCGGACTCTGAGGACGAGGTGTGTCCAAACGTCAGCCACACGTGCACCACAATACTAAAAACAAACAATCAACGCTTCAAAGTAGGCCTACGCTATGTGCATCTCTGTTTATTCGCTAAGCAGTAGCCCAATCTGTGAGTTGGCTGTCCTCGACTGAGAGCACCACGCTGATGTGCGGATATCCTCCCAAAACCAATTTATTGACCAGTTGAATGGCAATCAATAAAAAGTGCATATTCCGAGAGCATTCGCATCGGTTTGGCATGTAATGTGCATTACCCTTTCCTGAAAACAACATACAAAGCAGATGGACAAGGTAAAACGAGTAGCCTAAAGCAAAGCAGTGCACTCACCTGTCTTCGTGCCCGAGCAGTTACAGGGGCAGTTTCAGTCTGCACGCCGGCGATGTCAATTGTTGGAACTGCTTGAGGCAATAGCATTCTCTTCAGTCCAACCATGCCCGCTACCTCCACATTTGTGGTGAAACACAAGGGATGGAAATGTGCCGAGCACAACAGTGACCACGAGCTTGCTTCAAAACCACGCATTGGATCCACAGAGCCCTAGCTTGATTTAGCCTTCTCCTTGTCGGCCACAGTTCCATCATTCTTCACAGAAGGGAACTTGTGCAAAGATATTCCTTCTGTCAAGTAGCCATTTTTGCAGCTGGCACCGTTCGGCCCTCCAGCAACACACTGCTTGACACTGCGCTTTGTTTTGGTACTAGCCGCCATTGATCTGAACAAGGTGGAATGAGGTGAACTCACCCCTTCTATGTCACGCATATCATTTGCATAAAATTTGCATGTCACCAAAAAAACACTTTTTGGGAACGTTTTAACATGACTTTTAGGACAAAATATCACCCAGACAATATCCCATTTTATTCACAAGGCTTAGAACTTTCAGAATCTGTCCTGGAAATGGTCAAATTCCTTTACTTTGTTTTCGTTTCATAAACACTTTAATGTCATTTCCCTCCTGTTTTCCCAAGATAAGCCCAGCAATGTACTGTATGGCCAGAGACCAACGCAACCTTTAGAGACCATTGTGCTCCGTAAGACTCCTTGTTCTGTTGACGGGCTGCTTTGTCAAGATGAGTTGCACAAAGCTGAACAAAGCCCATATCCAAACCCAAACACTAATGGTGATGATACACAGGGGGTGCATCCCAATATGTGACCTTGCCTCCTCCACTTGCGCTTGTCTCCTCGCCCCGCCTCCTGGCCCCTCCTCCGTGGAGAAAACGATAGTTTCCCAGCTGTCAGCCTAGCCACAACAATTTTTGAGGGACTGTTTTTCATTCACCATAACAATTGCAAACGAGAAAAAGACTCTACAATTGAGCTTTTGCAAGATATTGAAATATAATGCTGTTGTCAGTGATGTCATCATGACGAGAAGCGAGTGGAGGAGGCATATTAAGATGCACTCAGTGCAACGTTTTGAGGAATCTGTCTGGGCAACGATGTTATAAGATGTTTAGATTGTTTATCATATTATTATTATTATAAGAACTTGGATTAGCAGCAGACTACTTTTTTTCATCCATTCCATCAGAACATCCAATCATGATGTTGCTTGGCAACATTGCTCAAAATATTGCCCTGAGTATCATTACTTTAACGCCACGCTAATGTTGTAATGGTTCAGTTGCTCAGCTTGATGGGTAGGTCATACCAACATGACACTCACCCCTACCAAACTAATACTGGTGAGCACAGGGCTGGATTAATATGGCCTGTGGTCCAAAGGCAACACATGGCTGTAGGCCCCCATGTAAGGCAAATTCCATCACTAAATTTCATAGATGGCATCATAATTTCGAGGCAGAATGAAGGATAATACGGTCTGCCAACTGTGGAGAGTATTAAGATTGAAAACTTCACCTCTAATGGCAGACCAATTTTTTCCAATACAGCATCTTGTCACATTTCTCCGATTACTGATTCCTTCCACCCTTTGGTCCTAGGGCCCCCCAGGCTACTGCCATACCTAGCCTGAACGTTAATCCAGCCCTGGCTGAGCGCTCCACATTGGCTGGTGGCATAAGTACATCCAGAGACGTAGAGTTAATAAAAGGCCTCACTGTTCACTTAAGGACAAAAGAAATTTTATTAGCCATGGGGAAGTTGCGGGAGGTGGGGGTGGGGGTGAGGGTAAGAGAAGGGGTGGGGTTAACATAAGCTATTTAGCAGGAAATACACGCTGATCGGGTCAGGTCATTAATGTGCTGCTTGTTGTGGCGGCCGGACCGGGGCACAAACTCACTGTGAACCAGGCACTGGGCTGCCAACACTCGAAAGGCACACACACACATACATGCACAGTCCAGGGTACACACACAGTTTCTCTGTAAATACACGCACAGGGTCCATACATGCACACACACACACACGCTTGGCTATCACGTGTCAATTTAAGCACTCTCGCATAAAGGGAAAAAAACAAAAACAAATAAAAACAAACAATAAATAAAACAGAAATACGGATACATCATGATGGCACTGTACATGGCAAATCAGATATGATTAAAAGCAAGGCAAAGGCATTAAGGTGTTGATAATGATAATAACAATAACAAATATTTTTAAGGCTTAAACATGAAAATCACTTTCATCTTTATAGAAGAAAATGGTCTTAACTTTCAATGCGTTATGCAAAACATTCAATGCACCCACTGACGTGAAGCCAATGAAACCAGGTGCTCTGTGAAATCCAAGAAACCCCAGAGTACTTGTGTGTAAAGTATGAAGGAGTGTGACTCAGAAGAGAGTTTTAAAACCCAAAATTGAGTTAGCCACACTGGGCTCGGCCGTGTTAGACATAGCCACCCTGTCCTCTCCTATCCTCTCCAGTCCACTCCTCTTCTTGTCCTCTCCAACATGCCCCGTCTCTGCAGTCATTCACTGCATAACAGAATTAAGGGCAAATTCAATTTGGTCAGGGGGGCTGAGACTGCTGCTGCTGCTGCTTAAGGGACGAAGGAATGCAGAGGGTGGAACGGGTGGGTGACGGAGGGGGAGAGAGAGAGGGATAGAGGGAGGAAGGGATGGGAGGGGGGGGTGTACCTAGGGCTACCACTGAGTGCGTTCATGTGCAGTTCAGTATCCCGAATATGAGGCATATCCCGGTTATGATCATATTCGGGATAAGGTGTTTATATGCGCACAGAACGTTATATCCCAGTCTACATTCTTGGCCGTTATAGAATTCTCTTCAAATGCGTGTAGCCTGGATACCAGCAACAGCGTTCCATGGGAAGCCCCTGTATTCGGGATAAGGTGTATACATGCGTTAGTATCCCGGCTTCTTTCGGAATACTCCACCTAGCATATCCCGATTTCTCAGTATCCCGAATAAGGGCTTATTCGGGATACTGAAGTGTTTATATGCGCAAACGCAAATTCGGGATACATAATTTCCAGATCATATTCGGGATACTGAACTGCATGTATACGCACTCACTGCTGCCTGTGCCATGCTTGGAGCAAGGAAGGGGAAACTACAAGTGAGACTCGATTTGCCCTGCTTGAGCAATGAAGGTGGGGACGGACAGAGGGGCAAATAGAGAGAGGGAGAGGGAGAGAGAGCGAGAGCGAGAGCGAGAGAGAGAGAGAGAGAGAGAGAGAGAGAGAGAGAGAGAGAGACAGACAGACAGACAGACAGACAGACAGACAGAGAGGTTGGAATAGATAAGGCGGAAAGGATGGAACAAGGGATGAAAGGGGTGACTGCCCTGTTTGAGTAGCTTGGGGGACGGAGAGAAAAAAATTGGTGAAGAAACTATGGCTGCCTCCTCTGACCAACTTGAGCAGAAGGGATGGAGAGAACGACAGCGGGACAGAGGGGATATACAGAGGAAAAGAAGGATGGTGCCCTGCTCGAGGAAGGTGGGAGGAAAGGATGGAAAGAGGGAAGGAGAGATCGGGGGGTGACTAGGGTCACCACCTCCACCCTGTTTGAGGGTCTGAATAAAGAAGGGACGGAGAGAAGAGGAAAGAGGGGAGACACAGAGGAGCAGAGGGATGGAAGAAGGTGTGTGTGTGTGTTTGGGGGGTGGGGTGGGGGGCTGACTGTGGCTGCCACCTCTGCCCTGCCTGCGCAAACAGCTCTGGGAAAACCCTGCGATTGCGGCCAAGGCTGGCCGATTGGGTTGGTAAGCCAAGATGGCTGCCACCACACTCCTCTAAGCCTGACAGCTTATAGTCCGGACTTTCCCAAACAGAGATTTTGTCCCTTTTTCA
Source organism: Engraulis encrasicolus (assembly GCF_034702125.1). Lineage (NCBI taxonomy): Eukaryota > Metazoa > Chordata > Actinopteri > Clupeiformes > Engraulidae > Engraulis > Engraulis encrasicolus. The sequence continues at coordinate 33,361,586 of NC_085880.1, forward strand.
GAGAAGAATGCTTAGTTGTTGTCGCCGTTGGTTGGCACTGCAAAGTGGCAGCCGGGCTACAATATGCTAGCCTTGTTACGTACTCTACAGTACAACACTAAAGCAGAGATATTCTATAGAGATATGCCAACATAATAGGTTTCTATGGGCACCTAACGCGACCAGGTTCCGGTCTGCCTAAAGGGGCGTGTCATAATGCTTCTACAATGAATAGAACAGTTCTTAGGTCTGCCTAGGTCTGCCTAAAGGGTCCATAATAGAACCAGGAAACAATGGGCCAATGGAACCTCTCTCTCTCTACTCTCTCTGACTAAAGAGTTCGTATCACAGCACACAGGCCATTCAACATAGTGAGGTTTGTTTTCAGTCAGTGAAAAACTGGCAAGTAGGTTAATACAAGTTTTCAATTACAAACAATCCTTCAAGGAGCTACTGTATCATAATGTTACAAGCCATTGTCCAGGCAACTGAATTGCATTGCAGAGAAGTACATTTTGATGACATGCGGAGCAGAGCCCTAGATTTAAACAATGATTAAGAGAGACGTAGGGTAGATGTTTGCACTAAAAGGCTCATGTGTTTGCACTGTATATGTATCCATGTATGTGCCTGTGTACAGCCGTGTATATTTTGTATGGATGGATCATGTATCATGTATACATTACACGAGATATACAAGTTTTGTTAACACATAGGCATTGTTATATCCTATGTGGACCTACGGTATATGGTGACAATCATCACCACCCCCGTAAACAATATGTTCCTTTAAAAAAAATGCCACAAGCCTTCTCAGCAAAGGAAATTAAGAAGAAAATGTGTAATTAGGCTTGTGAGGTAACATCATATATAGGCATACAATCATGGGATCAAACCATGATTATGAAAAACAAAAAGACGCAGCAAAAGATAACTTTTGGGCTGCTCTCTCAAGCAAAGATCTCATCACGTCACTCTTAAGTGATATGAGATTCACATCCAGTCATTCCAAAGGCAAGTTCTAAAATGAGTGCCTAATGAAACAAAAAATCTCCATGATATTATCCGGAATTATAGTCCTGAATGAACTGATAAGGATTTGATGCTTCTCAAAATGCAATGACAATAAGCAGCCCACACCTACTTTGATCCAGTTATCATCATACGGATAGCGTCATCATTCATCACTGCACAAATTCCTATCCAATAACAACACTTCTTACAGTAAACACCAGTGCCTTCTGCTCAATCACAAAGTTCTTGACTGTAAACAGTAAACACCAGTGCTTTCTACCGTTACCCACAACCCACCCACTGATCCATCTGTCCCCCTTTCTGAGATCTGAGACCCTCACTGCAACACCCCCCCCACAAGTGAACTCTCTATCCCTTTGGTCTTGTGACCAGAGAGAGAGAGAGAGAGAGAGAGAGAGAGAGAGAGAGAGAGAGAGAGAGAGAGAGAGAGAGAGAGAGAGAGAGAGAGAGAGGGGGATGAAAGGGTTTTAAAAAAACTGCAAAAACAAACAAACCAATAAAAATCCCAACATTAAACAGGATTGATAAATGATGGAGGCCTGGAGGAGGGAGAGGAAGTCCTTGTGTAGCCGCTCTTCTCCAGCTGCTGCTGCTGGTTCTGGTTCATCTGGGCTGCTGCTGGATTCTGGGCGTCCAGCAGGGAGATGGGTTCGGTGGCCGGCCTGGGCAGCCCCTTGGCCTGCCGCGGGGGCGTGGGCGGCGGGAAGGTGGGCGACTGCAGGATGTCGGCGTACCTCTGGCTGGGCTTGGTCTCGCGCAGCAGCACCTTGTTCAGCAGCGGCTTCAGCAGCCCGATGGTCAGCTGGCTGCTGTGAATGGGGAAAGGGCCGGCGGGCGGGCTACCGCTGCCATGGGAGCTATGGCCGATACCCCACACGCCACCGCTGATGCCACTACCGCTGCCAAACCCACCAGCGCTGACGCCGCCGCTGCCAAAAACCCCACCGCCGATGCAGCCGACGGCACCAGACGACGGGCACGGGGAGGGCGTGGGCACGGGCGTGGGCGGCAGGTTCTTCAGCACGATGTTCAGTATGCTCGTCACCGTGATGTCCTCTGGGCACAGCGCCCACAGCAGTTCCAGGTACGGGTCCAGGTGCCGGTGGTGAGCCACCTCGCACAGCAGCGTGGTGAAGATCTCCTTGTTGAGCAGCGGGCTCTGGCGGCAGAAGCGCTCGGCCACGCGCGTGGCCCTCTCCCACTGGCCGGTGCCCATGAGGATGCGCAGGGCCTGCATGACGGCGTTGGGCCGCCGGCTGCACAGCAGCAGCTCCACCTCCAGGTCCTGGTACTGGTGCCCGCCGCCCGCGTCGGGCAGGATGCTCAGCGCCCGGCGGTACAGCGGCAGGCTGTCGTCGGGCGTCTCCTTGACCACGCCGTAGCTCCAGGTAGAGGAGCCGGCCGAGGAGGAGCCGGCCTGGTCCTGGGCCAGCTCCAGGAAGCGCGGCAGCCAGCCGGGCTGGAAGCGGAACACCGAGTGGCACAGGAGCTCGAACACGGGCAGGGCCACGTTGACCGGCGGGGGTGCCGCCGCCTGCTGCTTGCTCTGTTGGCCGTTGTGGTGGTGGTGAGCATGGTGGTGGTGGTGGTGGTGATGGGCGTGGTGGGGCTGCTGGTGGAAGCTGGTGACGCTGGGGATGGGCGCCAGGATGGACTTCCAGACCTCCGCGGGCGCCTTGGAGCAGAGCGAGCCCTCGCCGTTGCAGCGCAGCTGGAGCGCCGACTGCAGCGCGCGCCAGGCCTCATCCGGAAACGTCTGGAAGATGAAGTTGAGCTGGATGAGGCTGTCACGGTCCACCTCGGAGCCCAGCAGCCTGCCCACCTCCTGCTGCACCAGGCTCTCGCCCAGGTCCTCCAGGTCCTTCTCCGAGGCCCTCACCAGGGTCAGCTTGGTGTCCTCCAGCCCCACCAGGCTCTTCAGCTCCTCTTCCAGAGAGCACAGCAGCTTGTCGTTGCCCCCGCTGCCGCCACCGCTGATGCCTTTGGCTATGTCAGCAGGCTTCTGGCCGCTGAGGTAGTCCCTGAGGATGGAGGCGAGGGAGAGAGGCGCCTGGAACATGCCGCCTTTCTTCAGCTTCTCGGCAGTGAGCTGGGTGCTGCCCAGGCTCCTCTGCTGGTAGTACTTGCACGCCTCCTCGAACACGGCCTCCACCAACACCGCATCAGCACTCACCAGCGTGGAGGGGGAGGAAGAGGAGGAGGAAGGGGAGGGCTTGTTCTTGAGGTCCGCCGCCGTGTCCCTGCGCATCACCACGAACAGGCCGGAGTCGGAGAGCAGGTGCGGGGTGTGGCTCTCCAGGCTGTTGACGAACAGCAGGCTCTCCACCTTCAGGGAGATCTTCTCCAGCTCCCGGCCGCACTTGGTGTCAATCAGGTACAGCGTCTTGCCCACGGTCAGCGCCAGCACGTCGTGGTACACGCTCAGGCTGGTGTGGGTCCAGGTGCTGGCCTGACAGTTGTCCGGCAGCTTGTAGATATGGCGGAGAACGCCGTCCTTCTGCATCTCGCACACCCAGCCCGAGCTAAGGAGCATGAGCAGGCCGCCGCTGTTCCTCGCCGAGGCATGGCCACAGACGGAGGGGGGGCTGATGTTGGACAGCGCGCCTATGCAGTCGGTGACCAGGCCCTTGAAGTCGGACTCGCGGTGGGGAACAGATGACCTCTGCAGGAGGGCACCACCGCAGGTGGAGCTGACTCTGAATACGTCATTTTGGGGTGACCACGTCAGGAAAAATTTACTGACCGTCCCCGGAGATTGATTGTCCTTGTTGTCAGCTGCAAACAGATAAACGTTCTCGCCCGAGCTGGTGACGGTGTAACGGGGGTTGTTGTGCAGTGCAATTTTAACCCCTCCCAGGCTGACACCGCCTTCGTCCACTTCAAAGGTTCTTTTACAGATGCAGTACCTGAAGTTATTGCGATTGGGGCCGAGCACTGATGAGTTTTCCGACGGAGGCCTCTCCTCGCACCATGCAATGAAATTCAGACTGACGCACACAGATACCACTCGGGCTCTGGGGCTGTTGCATAGATCCACAGTTTGTATTAAATGCCAGCCAGATTTCCGCTCCCAAAATTTCCAGAATTCCGCCTTGCCATTCTCGAATACCACAGTGAGAACCGCTACCCCACTTTCTTTGTTGTTATCCAGATACACAACGTCAACGACCGGCGAGGTTTTAGTTAATGATAAATCCAGATACTTCTGACACTGTATTAAATGTGGTCTTTGGAATTTGTCAAATGTCATGAGACCACTCTTCGGCTTACGAAGAATAACATGGATGTGGCGTCCATCAGGACTGACCCTGATATCGGACAAACCATTCCTTGAAGAATTGTTTGTAAACGTTTGTTTTAAAAACTCATTCAAATCTTTACCTCTGGTAAAATCTCCGAAATCTGTCACTTGATCAAGGGCAAGTCGCGTCATATTAACTGGGACAGGGGAAGCGTTGTAACGTTACAGCTACACAGTTAGCAGACAGGGCAAATCCAAATTCCTGAGTCCTTTTAGCTTGACATGACTTCCATCACCAGAGAAGGGACACTCCACACGCGAAAGATATGACGTCCGATGTTTGTCAGTCTTGATACATCCATGCTCTTTGTATTTCACATGACAGCGAACACAAATCGTGGAAAACTATTTAACTTTATCAAGAAAAAGATTGCTAGCGAGCTATTCCTCTGTTACCCTCCTGACATCACGAGTTTGTTAATTTCCGGAAACTCAGCTTTTTTTTTCCAAGTGGGAGGGGAATGGGGTGGGCGTGCACAGTGCGCCCCGTGCGCCGATGCGTTGATATGAGGGACTCCTGATATTTTCATCAGTTTTTACATTTGCTAACGTGAACAAAAACATTTTTTTACGTGTTTGTATACTATGGGATAATATGCGTCTATTACATAAAATGGCATAAAATTCAAGCCTCAAACTCCTGGTGCGGTTTTCTGTGGATGGTGAGATGATTATGGCTAAAGGTTTAGGCCTATTATGATTATTATTATTATTATTATTATTATTATTATTATTATTATTATTATTATTATCACCCATGAGCAACTCACCACTTCAACAGTAGGTGGCAGTCAGTGAATAACAACAAACCATACTCATGAACGGCCATCCGGGTACTTTGCTCTTAAATTTGCGTTACGCCCCTTAATGGGTGAAACAAACCGAATGTCTCATTGACTTACATGCTACATCGGCTAGCCTAAATGAACACATTCCATGCTTCAGCCACGGCTGTTTGGCTATATTATTTGAACAGTCGGCAACACAACACGTTTTGCGCGTGAACAACGCTAGTCTACAGGTCCGTATCTTTCGTTTATTAAACCCCAACATCACCAATTGACTTGCATGGGTTGTTTTCCCCCACAAATGGGCGTAACGCACATGGAAAACGTCACGCCGTTCATAGCAAACCATAGATGTGGACACTAGATGCAGTGTTCAACTTTTTAAACTTTGAATGCCCTGGGTGCCACGACCAGGGCGCCGCCCTCTTAGGACGACATTAAGCTATTGCCGCAATGCGCATACTCCCTTGTCTCCTTGCTTCCCACTGATTGCCGATGGCGATCTTTGTATGTCGTCTAAATATGGCGGCGACCTGACTCTAGCCTTTTGGCGTGATACAAGGGAGCGGTCCAAGCGGTATGTTCATATCTATGGTAGCAAACCCGGAAAATGAAGAGCGAGAGACTTCCCGCCATTCAAGGAACAAGGAATGCATAGTCAAATCGAGTGAAAAGTTAGTGTTTTCAGTACCGCGACATATCAGAAGATTTGCCAGGTTTGTTTGATCAGCATATATTTTTTAAACTACGTGGTGAGAGGATTTCATTATTGATGCCTATTGATAACTACGTTATGTTTACCTCCGGCAGCGTTGTCACGTTCTTTCCTTACAGGGCAACTGCACACAGGTGTCATTATGTCAGCCAAATGTGTCTTTGTTTTCTGGGTATTATCTTTGTTAATCGAACATGTGAACATCTAGTTTTATTCATTCACAAGACGAATAGAACTGCTTGGCACACGACTCCTACTGTAGGCTAGCTATTCAATATGAAACACATGGATAACAGGGCTTTTTCTAGGATTTTTTTGCATGAGGGAGCATCATGGCAGGTTGTGGGGTGGGGGGGGGGGGGGGGTGTCCCCCATGATTGAAAAAAGTAATTTATATATTAAAAAAATCAAGTATGAGGGTTCACCTGCGGAGGTATGAGGGTGGAGCGCCCCTATTTCCCTGTTCAGAAAAAGCCCTGGATACGCAGTTGTGCTAGATATGTGCAAGATATAGATTAAGTGGGTGAATTAAAGAGTTGTATAAATAAGTAAAAGTAGGCTACTGTAATTACAATATTTGTAGTATAAATTAATTACGAAGTTGAAACTTTTTAGTATGATACCATTACACGAGTGGCACTAGTGTTACATTTGTACTTCTACTTACAACTTAACAATACAACTCTGGTGAATTGTCAAAGTGCAGTATTGCCAGTGGGGAAGATGCTGTTCCTGTGTTGTGAAAGATTCTTGGTTACCCTCCAACAGCTGGCTACCCAAGATGTGAGAACCACACTGATATCATCATAGTAGTAGGAGATAGTGACGTATGCGGACTCACTGTGGGCTCTGACATCTGGGTAATTGTTTGAGAAAACATCTGTTTTGTGACCCCCAGAATAAGTTAGTTGTCATATATGACTTGCACTTCTGCCGGCAGACCTATGTCTTTCTACATGAGAAACATAGGGATAGAGCAATACTCATCTTTCTTTCATGGTAGAACCTGCACTTTTGATGACTCTCGATTGTGGTTATTTGTTACAGCTGGTGTCAGCGTTTCGACCTGTAGAGCATCAGATATTATTAACTTACTATTTTATTTTTCACAGGAGGAAGGAGGCAGAGAAAGGTGATCGAAACCCGAGAAGCAGCTAACAACATCACACATCATGTCGGGGGCGAGGAGGTCGCGAGGAGGCGGGCAGCAGGAGGCTAGCAGTCAGACCAACGGGCGGCGGGCGGCAGACCGAGCAGCAGAGATGGCCGAGGAGGAGGAGGGGGGCGCCGGCCCCTCAGGGTTCCAGGAGGAAGATGATGACCCGGCACGGAGGAGGGAGCTCCGCAGCCGATACAGAGACCTCATCAACAACGTTCAGCGTGAGTAGCGTAGTGTAGAGCAACTTTATTAATCCCCAAAGGGAAATTAGGGTGTACTGGCTGCCACTCAGGGCAGTGCCCCCAAAAAGTTAATTCAGTCCAGTATCATTGGGTGAGAATGAGGAGGAAAAAATCCCTCTGTGGCCATTTAAAAGCCCAATACAAGGCAGACAGACCAAGGACTGTATTTATGGAGAGTCTATAGCAGCCATTGAGTCAGACAAGTCAATTTAGATTAGGTAGATCATGTATTTAGACTGGGTCTGCATTACTATGCTTTGATACCCTGGTACTGGGACCATGCCACCACACCAAGTTCGATGTGTGTAACCATTTGAGAGACCTCTGGCATTGACAGGCCAATGTGTATCTGGAATAGTGCTTCTCAAACTTCAGCACTTTGTCCATTTTTTTCCCTGGGGGACCACCTGCCAAATTAATAGACTGGCTTGCTCACCCTGTAAGTTTTAGGTGATGCCATTTCAGATGCGGATCACTTGTTTTTACAGGCCTCTCATATTTTAGAGAAAGAACAAGTAAGGATATGTTTAGTCTTTTAATAATGTTAGAAATGTCTTGAAAGTGCAGCACTCACCAACTCGCAGTGAAGCACTCGCCCACTATTTGTTTTGTTTTGTATTATTTCTGTTGTACAGAGAACCGTGAGGACATGTTAAGCCCTGCCAATAATAGGCTGACGGATGTTCTGGAAGAAGCCAACAGACTCTTCGTCAATGGTTAGTGGTTGATCATTTTGAGCTATGTATTCCATCTATACAGGTCGCAACTTGCTTCAGGTGCCCACAACAGACGCGGTAGAGACAGACACGTAGGGGTCATTTTTTGGGCTCAGACATTAGGTGGTACAACCACAGCTGATGCCCATAAATTAATTAGGAATGGGTAATTTGTGTACTGCAATGAATATGCTAATCTTAGATTATCCAATAACAAAAATATAATTTAATACATACAATAGTGGCATTGTCTATGCTTGCACCACCCTGAAGTGTGCTACTACTAAAACGTCATTGACCCATATACAATTTTATATATAATGCTAAGTACTTTGGCCTCATGTACAAAGCCGTGGTGGTGTAACCATCTCTGCTGTCTCGTCAGTGGGCCTAGTTCTTTGGTTTTGAAGTAATTGCACACATTTGCTGCCAATGAGGCATGGGTTCGAAGCAGGATGCTTCAAAGGAATGTACACAGCGCACCATGTTTAGTTTGTAATAGCATGGTAGTAAATGCAAATGTTTCCCTGTGTTATCACAATTCAAAGTCAGTTTTATGGACACAAAGCGCATAGTTTGTACAGGTCAGGCGAAAGATGAGCTCTCCCTCTGCCTGCCCCAGTGTGGAAAGCGGAATCAAAAATTGTGTGCATGACCTGAAGAAACATGTACTCATGCGCTTCTACTGAAAAAATATGTAAACTTAATTACAGATCAGCAAACATGGTTGATTTGTTGAACATTTTGTCTGACAGGATGTCATGCGTATGCTATGAGCCTGTGACCATTGCTGTGTACAAGTAATGTTAAAATCCGAAACACATAATTGAATACAACTCACTATTTTATGAGTTTGATATAATGTCAAATGTTGTCAAAAGGAGGCTGTGACCATAGGAGGCTGTGTCATCTGCTGACAATGTTTGTTGGTTTTATAATCTCAGAAAGTAAAACACAAAATTGACAATGCCCCTCATTGTCATTGTATCAGTATTATCAAATGTTGTCATGAGGACGTTGTGACCATTGCCACATGTCTTCCCCTGCAGAGCAGAGGGTAAACATAATGATAAAATCCACAACTGAGCGCTACTCTACAATTGCAAAATGCAGTAACTACGGCAACATTGAAACTGAGAAAAATGAAAACGGTTAATTAAGAGACCTGCATAAGGGTGTTGTGAGCATAGCCGTGTGACGTGTCTTTGTGTGGCCCTGCACATCCTGTAATGCCATGTATGTGGGTGGTGGGCTGTGGTGGATATGCACTTGAGTGTTTCTATGTATGTGTGTGTTTATTGTTGTTTTTGTTTTTTGGCGTCATGTGTATGTTGTGTGTATGTGGCAGCTATGTATGTCCAAGACAAATTTCCTTGGGGACTATTAAGTGGAGAATTCTTGCACACCTCCTTGGTCAGGTGCGTAGGAGTGGAACCCCAAAGTCACCAACGCTAAAGTAAAGAAAGCTCCCGCACACTGTTCACATTTGCATGGTTTAATGCAACGTTTCGGTCTACTGACCTTCTTCAAGCAATTCAATTGCTTGAAGAAGGTCAGTAGACCGAAACGTTGCATTAAACCATGCAAATGTGAACAGTGTGCGGGAGCTTTCTTTACTTTAGCCTTGGGGACTTTTAAAAAGAATCTTGAATCTTGATCTTGCAGTGCGGCAGGCCAGGGAGGCAGCCCTGGACGCTCAGCTGCTGGTGCTGGCCACAGACCTGGGCAAGGAGAAGGCCAATCAGCTGCACGCCGACGGCGCCGCGTTCGACCTCGCCGCATACGCAGTGCACCTGGTGAGATACAATTGCAACTGCAGCAGAAATGCGCTCAGAGAGCGCATGCGCATGCGCGTGTGTGTGTGTGTGTGTGTGTGTGTGTGTGTGTGTGTGTGTGTGTGTGTGTGTGTGTGTGTGTGTGTGTGTGTGTGTGTGTGTGTTATGAACAGCCCCTCTTTGTCAAAAGATAATGTAGAATAGGGCTATTTGGTACTTCTCCGTAGGGGAGGGTCATGCATGTTTTGACAGCGTTGCGGGGAGGGTCATCAAAGTTTTGAAGCTCGCAAGGGGAGGGTCATGCAAAAGTTGACGACCAAGGGTGGAAATCCTCTGATGACCCCGGAAATAAATAGTCACCAGCAGCCTGTTCTCTGTTCCCTCAGCTGTCCTTCATGGGCATCAACCGTCTGGAGGGGGAGGACGGTGAGGACGAAGCGGAGGGGGGCTACCTGCCTCCTGATGCCTGGCACCGGCTCAACAAGAAGGCCTCCACCTGCTTCAGGGTCGCACCCTCCTTCCACTTCATGTGAGTCACTCATGGAAACCTTTTTTCAGAGATTTTTACAGGACAGTTAAAACAGGTATACATTTTTTGGTATTTTTTTTTCCTGAAGGTGGCCCTTTTGGTGTACAGAATTACTGGGTGAAACTACCGGTAGTATGAATAAAGTACAGATTGTACGCATTTACAGATAATGTGTACACGTGAGTCGCTCTCCTGGCAAAATAAAACACACCCAAGGCTGAAGGAGCTGAGACCTTTCAGCCGTACACAGTAAAGAATAAGAAAGTCTGTAGCATTGCTTGAATTCTTGTTTGTTTTTATTTATTATAAGTCATGGCAGAACAATGTTCTCGCTTTCCTGCCTCTGTGTGAGCTAGTTGTCACCTCTGTATGTTTGTGCAATCAGGTTGGGCTCATTTGAAGCGGCACCCCCTCAACCCCGACAGAGGATTGAGAGACAGAGGAAGGCACCCAGCAAGGAAGTCAAACGAGTCATGCCCTCTCAGGTGTGTGTGTGTGTGTGCGCGCGCGCGCCTGCGTTCCTGCGTGCGTGTGTGTGTTACATAGTGATACAGTTTGCCTATGGTGTGTGACAGTTTTTTTTGCAGCTCCATACTTTAAAAAAAAACGGCTGATGGTAATGGAATTGTGTGTGTGTGTGCGTGCATGTGTACGTGCAGTCAAACCTTTTACGTGTTTGCAGTGCCCTGTTATGTGTTTTGTCGCATGCCCTTTTGCGCAACACCATAGAATGTTCTGTCGCTGCTGTCACCTACATGAGAATGAAGCACTCCCTTGAACACAGTTTGTCTCTTACGTGGGATACAACTGCGACGTACAATTGAACAATGTCCTTTGTTCACTTGTGGCCAATAATGCTGTATAGTTAAAGTAATGCATAGGTCTGGTGTTCCATTACAGCTGAACAAGATGGCAGAATCGCACCAGGAGGCAACGGAGAAAGAGGTGGAGAGGATTTTAGGATGTCTTCAGAGTTACTTTGCTGATGACCGTAAGTATGATTCTGCTGTCAAAGTAGTATGTATGTCCTTAGCCTTGGCTAACGCAACAACAATGTCTTCATTTGCATCAGGATCAAGAGCTGCTCTACCAGAGATATTCTATAGAGATATGCCAACATAATAGGTTTCTATGGGCACCTAACGCGACCAGGTTCCGGTCTGCCTAAAGGGGCGTGTCATAATGCTCCTACAATGAATAGAACAGTCCTTAGGTCTGCCTAGGTCTGTGTAACGCCGCATTATGTAATAACGGTGCAATATGTAATAATGTAACAAATTATTACATAATGTGGTGACAATCGCCGCATTGTGTAATAATTTACGCATTTCGTAATACATTTCTTGAACGCATTTCGTAATAACTTTTTTTCTCATCTTGTAATAAATTATTACAAAATGCGAAATTTATTACGGAATGCGGCCGCAACTTTTTTTTTTGATGGAAATGTAATAACATGGTGCATTATGTAATAATCAATATGGATATGTTTTTTCTGCACTTGGATTCAGTAGGCGCAGCACACACACATAGTCTCAGTGACATGGTATAGTCACTGCCCTCTCTCTCTCTCATTCTTCTCAGTTCTCAAACTGCTCGAGAGTCGCGAATGATGCGGTTAAAACCGTTAAGAAATAATTTCACAACTTGTTGCGTGCAACGAGTCCAACGAATGTCTCACACTTTCTGCTACATTACACCAATTTACAGCGACATTAAATAGGCCAGGTCTAAACACTTCACGAGGTGGTGAAAACTAAATTAAATATCTAAATTAAATATCTTGGATAGCCTATATAGACCTAGGCCTAACTAGATTTGGTTGCAATACAGATTCATTTTCTAGAGCCAGAAGTGTTCCGCTGGACTGACGAAACCGAACACGATCAAGTTTGCAACTTCTTTCCCTCGTGCGCTGTCCGTCAGCACCACCTGTCATTAGACGTCCGATTAGCTTTCATTACGTGCTGAGGGAAAAACTCTCGCCATTAGGCCTATGTGCTGTTGCACTGTTGTGAGGGATATCACCAAATAATTTAGATAAAAGTCAGAACATTATTTTGGCAATGAAAGGCACACAGGTGGCTGGAAGCTCAAGCAGTCTTCAGTCTGTTCATTTAAGTTTTTTGTTGCTCTTGGATATCGGGGATCAGTTCATGTAGAGAGAAGAGTTCATCCAGGCACTCCAAAATAAGGTGTCCAAACGGGAAGTTACATTAAAAGCCTTTAATGGTACTGGGCTGGGGTTACATTAAAAAGCCGACATGTTTCGACCTCACCAGGTCTTCATCATTGAAAAGAAAGGCCTCCCTTAAATAGTGACATCACCACATGTGACCCATTACGCACTACACACATTTGCGCACACCATAGAAAACAAAGATTAAAAATAGCCTGGGGTAATAAGTGATGCCACAGAAAAAAATGACCAGAATACAAATAAAAATCACAAAAAAACAAGTAAAATCAATATCCTCATTTAGACCAGGATAGCGCATGGCATCCAGTTGGTGTATCCAAAAAGTCTGCCTCTGATTAGGCCTAAGTCTTTTTAGCCTGTCCCCACCCCTCGGAAGAGGTTTGATATGCTCGACGCCCTGTATGCGCAGCAGAGAATCATTTTTACCATGGTATTCATATGTTTCGCCATGGGATAGTCAAAATTGCCCACTCTGATACCATATTTATGTTCTGCTAGCCTATCTCGCATGCGCCTTTTTGTGCGTCCGATATAAAAGAACCCTTCAGCGCAAGGACAAGTTAGGCGGTATATGACAAATGTAGAATTACAATTAATGAAATCTCTCTGTCCATATTCATTCGTGGTTTTAGTATCCACAAAATATTTGGCTTGTGTAACATTTGGACAGTGGGGGCAGTTCATACATCTATGAACTGTCGTAACAAAAAAAGGACGGGACTGCTGCTGGCGATGATGTGCTGTGATGATGTTTGTTTTTGTGTCAATAACGTGTTGCGTTGTAGGGAGCGCGCTTCACTGTATGCGTTTTTGATTTTCCTTGGAATATTCATTAACTAATATTCACTATCTGGATTTGAACTTATGACGACGATATAAAGACCGCGGAGGGACAGCTGCACACCACCTTATTCAGAAAGGCGACCTCTCGGAACACCATTCTGAGAGCGGATTTCATTTCTCCCCCCCGCATCTCATTAGAAATATTCCACACACGCAATTCAAGATTAGGCGTATCTGTGATCGAAAATGATTTTTCAGAGACGAGCAAGCCGAGCTGATGGAGAAAAGATTCAGTGATAGAGCGCTATCACCCTGAAGCCATCCAAAACGCATACAGTGAAGCGCGCTCCCTTCAACGCAACACGTTATTGACCAAAAAGAAACATCATCGCCACCAGCAGTCCCGTCCTTTTTTTGTTACGACATATAGTACACAAGCGACGCGGATCAGGCAAATTATTAAGAACAAGTTGGTCCATTATTGAAAGTGATGCGCAACTACGTGAGGTGTTCCCAGAACCACCCATGGTGTCTTTAAAGAGTGCACCCAGCCTAGGAGATAAATTAATGCGCTCTCACCTACAGGTGAAAAAGAGAGAAACCTGGTAAACTGGCGTAAACCAAATCGGCCACCTATAGATGTATGAACTGCCCTCACTGCCCAAATGTTACACAAGCCAAATCTTTTGTGGATACTAAAACCACAAGAGAATACGGACAGAGAGATTTCATTAATTGCAATTCTACATTTGTCATCTACCGCCTAACTTGTCCTGCCTGAAGGGTTGTTTTATTCGGACCAAAAAGGCGCGAATGCGAGGGTTTATTTTTTATCAGAGTGGGCAATTTTTGATATCCCATGGCGAAACATTTTCAATGAATATACCATGGTAAAAATGATTCTCTGCTGCGCATACAGGGCGTCAGGCCTTCAAACTTCCGAGGGGTGGGGACAGGCTAAAAAGACTTAATCAAGGCAGACTTTTTGGATACACCAACTGGATGCCATGCGCTATCCTGGTCTAAATGAGGATATTGTGATTGTGATTTTTGTGATGCTTATTTGTACTTCTGGTCATTTTTTTCTGTGGCATCACTTATTACCCCAGGCTATTTTTTAATCTTTGTTTTCTCTGGTGTGCGCAAATGTGTGTAGTGCGTAATGGGTCACATGTGGTGATGTCACTATTTAAGGGAGGCCTTTCTTTTCAATGGTGAACGTAGCCCTGATGAAGACCTGGTGAGGTCGAAACATGTCGGCTTTTTTAATGTAACCCCAGCCCAGTACCATTAAAGGCTTTTTAATGTAACTTCCCGTTTGGACACCTTATTTTGGAGTGCCTGGATGAACTCTTCTCTCTACATGAACTGATCCCCGATATCCAAGAGCACCCAAAAACTTAAATGAACAGACTGAACAGATTGCCAAAATAATGTTCTGACTTTTATCTAAATTATTTGGTGATATCCCTCACAACAGTGCAACAGCACATGGGCCTAATGGCGAGAGTTTTTCCCTCAGCACGTAATGAAAGCTAATCGGACGTCTGATGACAGGTGGTGCTGACGGACAGCGCATGAGGGAAAGAAGTTGCAAACTTGATCGTGTTAGGTTTCGTCAGTCCAACGGAACACTTCTGGCTATAGAAAATGAATCTGTATTGCAACAAATCTAGTTAGGCCTAGGTCTATATAGGCTATCCAAGATATTTAATTTAGACAGAATCCTTTCAAGCCGTGCAGCATCAACGTGGTCATATAGCCTACTGTCTGCACTAGGTTCCGTTGCCTGCCTCATAGCAGAGAAGGAATGGCTTGCTGTTGTTGAGGATTTGTAACGTGGATTATCGAAACTGAAGACTTGATTTCTTTTATTGATACCTTTTTGTTTGGTATAATTACGGACAATGCAAATAACTGATTTTTGTGACGTTCGGACATTTTTGGAAGGAATATAATCGAATTAGTCCTGCCGCTTGGGTTATTGTTTTTCGCGTGCATGTGGATGAGCATAGGCTATTGAATTTGATTGCAGCCTAATAGGCCTACTGAACAGTGGACTGAAATTGAAAATAGGACAAAGAGTGGCATTTTTCTCGGGTGCTATGACTTCTTGCTTTGCAAGAAGACAGTCTCCTCACTCCACGGGCAAAAAGCACCATGGTCAGACCCTGGCGCGCATGTAGGCAGACATGAAAGACTCACTACTCCACGGGCAAATATCGGGAAAAATTAAGCACCACCAGCATGGACAGCTCCCCACGAGTCACTTATAATGGTTGGTCTTTTCCTGGGATTTGATTCATGTTGTTTGGGGGAAAATATTAAAATAGCCTTTGTAATGTTAAGAATATTTCCAAAGAGCCAAGATGGGGCTTAAGATCAATATGGGCCAGGTTTGTCTCCGTCCGTCCGTGCGCGCTCTCTCTCTCTCTCTCTCTCTCTCTCTCTCTCTCTCTCTCTCTCTCTCTCTCTCTCTCTCTCTCTCTCTCTCTCTCTCTCTCTCTCTCTCTCCACAGACCCACGCAAGTGCAAGACAAGTTTTCACCTCCTCGTGAAGTGTTTTAGACCTGGCCTATTTAATGTCGCTGTAATGTGGTGTAATGTAGCACAAAGTGCGAGACATTCGTTGGACTCGTTGCACGCAACAATTTTGTGAAATTATTTCTTAACGGTTTTTTTAAACCGCATCATTCGCGACTCTCGAGCAGTTTGAGAACTGAGAAGAATGAGAGAGAGAGAGAGGGCAGTGACTACCATGTCACTGAGACTATGTATGTGTGCTGCGCCTACTGAATCCAAGTGCAGAAAAAACATATCCATATAGATTATTACATAATGCACCATGTTATTACATTTCCATCAAAAAAAAAAAAGTTGCGGCCGCATTCCGTAATAAATTTCGCATTTTGTAATAATTTATTACAAGATGAGAAAAAAGTTATTACGAAATGCGTTCAAGAAATGTATTACGAAATGCGTAAATTATTACACAATGCGGCGATTGTCACCACATTATGTAATAATTTGTTACATTATTACATATTGCACCGTTATTACATAATGCGGCGTTACACTCTGCCTAAGGGGGGCCATAATAGAACCAGGAAACAATGGGCCAATGGAACCTCTCTCTCTCTACTCTCTCTGGCTCTACTGCTCTCAGGGTGTCCGCGGAGTCTAAAAAGGTCTAAAAAAGTCTAAAATTACACATTATCCATTTTAGGCCTAAAAAAGTCTAAAATATAGGGATTTTTTGCACTTGAGTCTAAAATTGAGTTTGAGTAATTTAAGACCTACGTTTCAATGCAAAATATCGACAAAGGATTAATGTTTATTTGTTCTGTTTTGCTTTGTTTTTACGTCCTTTTCCACGCCACTTTTTCTGGTATTGTGGCAGTTATGGTCTGTGTAGTTCTACATGAAATGTTGCTGTTTGTAACGTACAATAATAAAACTACAGATGTTATACGGAAATGTACTGTAGCTCCTCCTCCCCTTTCACCGCACAGTCTGACTAGAAAGCCCACGTTAGTGGTGTTATATGATATCTAGACGTTGTAAAAGCGATATTGGCGTTGCGTTGGCCATACATTAGATAACTAGGCTTCTTGACTGTCTTAAACACCTGGAAGAAGTTAACTAATGAGGAAAGTCAGTCACCACCTCATTGAAAAAGAACGGATTTCTATTTGGAAGGATGTCGATTAACAGAAGACAAATGTGACAGTGCAAGCCAAGGGAATATGTCAGCACCAGTGTGAATAGTTGCAGGTAAGAAGTGATTTTTAGTCCTTGCAGTGGTGATGGAATAGTCAGGTGTTGGCTGTGGCTTAGCAGTCTAGCGTAGTTGTTAGCCTCAACGTTGGCGAAGCTTGATTGTGTCTGTGCGAGCGAAAGAGAGTAGCGACAGTGTGTGTGTGGCTAATCTGAAATTATGAGTGATTTAACAGTCGAATTCCCATGGAAGTGCCTTTGTTGTAGTCCTATTCTGTTTGATGCCTTGGTATTTTGTGCTGGTTCTGTGGTAGCAATTTGCAAACTGGTGGGCATTTGAGCTGTTCGGTCATGTCCACGCACAAACGTTTCGTGTGTGCTGTCACATGCACTTCTCATTAGCTCAAAGTCAGTCCGTCAATGTTTGAAAGACCTCAGGAGTCAAAGCACATGAAACATATTGTGCAATTCATTTAACAAAATGGATAAGATATGCTATGTTGATGGATGATTTAATTGTTATAACCCCGTTTTGCTTATGAATTGATCACCATTTAGCTTCACGTTATGCTGCTTGAAAATATGTTAAGCCTAAACTACGTCTACGTCAAAAGAGCCCTAGATTTTGAATACCGTAGCCAGCTGCGCATTACCGAGTCTCGCGCCGTGGCAGAATCTTTCTCGCGTTGCGCTCTTGAGCTGTCATGCAAGTTACACTCTCGCTTGCGTGAGACCTCTGGTACAACCCCCCTAAAACGAATAAAGCATGAATCTTTGGATTGAGTGGCATGGGCTGAGTTGGTCAAAATTTCGAACTATTTTGTTATTAGTATTAACTGCCACAAGACGTTCTCTTGGACACCTCCAATAGATGAAACAAATAAACGTCATTTTATGGCAGCATTTTATGGCAGTAGTGGTGTTAGCTCATGTTCTGTTCTTCTATCTTGGTTAGGTCCTCTTGATATAGGCTTGCACACATGGCAATCACATATTGATTTAAAAACCTCAGTCAGTGCAATGTAAAGACAGGCTGTTCACAAATGCTGGCTTTGATAACTTGAAATTGTGAAAGCGAGCATTGCACCTTCTCACTGGTCATTTATGATCAGATCTCTTTATGCTTATAATATGCACTAGTGTGTGTGTGTGTGTGTGTGTGTGTAGTGTAGTGTGTGCAGGGCCACTGACAGCTTATACCGGGCCCGGGGCTAAATCATCTGAAAGGGCCCCCCTCTCAATACATACAATGTAATGGGGTCCCAATTCTGGGCCCCTCCTTTCTCTGGGGCCGGGTCAACTGTCCCCTCCCCTGTCGGCTTCTGTGTGTGTGCGTGTGTGCGTGTGCTTTTGTGTGTGTGTGTGTGTGTGTGCGCGCGCGCGCGTATCAATTGACCACAATCTGGCTTTATTTCATTTTTTATTACTCCGCGAAGGTCTAAAATTTTGCCCATGATGGTCTAAAAAAGGTCTAAAAAAGTCTAAAATTTCACTTGTTAAAAGCTGCAGACACCCTGTGCTCTACTCTCTACCCTGCAGCACACTAACCGCAGAAATACACCAGCGGCGATGCGATTCAAGCGACAGAGTGTAGCAGCAAGCGATACAAGCGATTGAGGAGACAAGAGTATGTCCGTACAGGCAGAAGGCAAAGCATTCAAGCATTCCCATTGGCTGTGGTCACTGACCTCTATGCAGTCATTGGCTGTCGCGGCTTGTCGCCGAACAGCGTCATAGAAAGTTGAAAAGATTTCAACTTCAAATTGTCGCGCTCGTCGCGCAAATCGCTCTAGTCTCCAGAATCGCTTTTGTCTCTCGACTCAATACAAAGTCAATTACTTCCGTCGCTCGACTCGCTCAGATCGCGGCTGGTGTATTTATGCGGTAATAAGCTCAGCTTGGCCCAAGTACTTATTCGCCTTAAACCTGTCCCATAGAGCCATTGGACATAATAATCAATTTAATAATCCATCCAATCACTGTCCTTCTTTGAACTGGAAGAGAGAGCCAGCTTGGTCAGACCGATTTGATCATGGCATTTGGTGCAGCATCACAGGAAGAAAGTCCTGGCCAGAATGCACTCACAATTTAACCCATTAAAACCGGTAAACACAGTTGTGTGTATTTACCTTCAACACCGGCTGCCGCATCTATTGCATTTACCTTTGACAGTGTTGACAATTCTGTTCAGTTTTTTTAGACCAGTTTGGTCTTAATGGGCTATGGTCAGAGGTGTCAAAGTAAAAAAAAAGAGAAAGAAGCACAGATTCCTTCCAACACGGGTAACTTATCTGAGTAACCAGTAGATCTGTTTACTTGTCTTATGACTGGATGACTGCAGGTTGGATCTAGTTTGTAGTGGGTTCTGTGGTGGTTTTTAGTGTTTTACTGTATCTTTCTCAGTAGGTACAATGGAGTTAATGTTGCAACAGCTACGATATGCAATATTGTGTGCTAGTGTTGTACTTACACCATGAATTTACTTTTACTTTTTGACACCTCTGGTTATGGTGTAGCAATCGTGGCACATGATGCAGCGATAATGCAGCAGATGAAGCAGACTGGATTCCCAGTGTAATGGTCCTGCCCCTTTGCTGATGTGATGGTCATTTCTCTCTGTTGTCTGTTGTTTATCAACAGCGGAGTCTCCCATCTCCTACTACGAATTTGTAATCGACCCAAAGTCCTTTGCAAGGACGGTGGAGAACATATTCCACACTTCTTTTTTAGTCAGGGTGAGTTTTCTGTGGCCTTTTCCCATGTACGTTATTTGTGTTATGGTGTTATTTGTTTGCACTGAATATTTTTTTTGCATAATTCATTAATTGATTCATTCACTCACTCATTCATTGATTCATGTATTCATTCTGCAAGCTTTACAAATGGATTTTTTCCCCTTCTTTAACACAGGATGGACTAGCTAGGATTTTCCTGGACGAGGACAAGCTGCCCTGCATTGGTAAGAGAAGCTGGATACAGACAGTCCTACATACTGTAGTGCTATAACTAGTCCTGTTAATATGTCTACATTTAGCATCATTCAGCCTGCTCTCATTCTGTGTGTGTGTGTGTGTGTGTGTGTGTGTGTGTGTGTGTGTGTGTGTGTGTGTGTGTGTGTGTGTGTGTGTGTGTGTGTGTGTGTGTGTGTGTGTGTGTGTGTGTGTTATGAACAGCCCCTGTGGAGGATGGCGAGGTGGAGATGGGAGGTCCCACCAGCAGACAGCAGTGCATAATCTCCATCTGCCCGAAGGAGTGGAAGGTAATGCAAACAGACCTCTTTACTGACCCCAACACACACACACACACACACACACACACACACACACACACACACACACACACACACACACACACACACACACACACACACACACACCATTCAATATATCCATGGAGGTATTTGGCTTTAACTGGCTTTATTGGTCTTTGTTCATTCTGTTTCAGGAGATCATCAAAGTCTTCGAATTGAAAGAGGCCTTAATTCCAACCCCTGCTTCATACACCCAGGAAGACTAAGGGAGGACTAATTAAATAATTTTGTGTTGTGTTTTTTTTTTTTTTTTAATCCTTTTTATGAACGTTTTGTGAATGTACAGGTTGTTTTGTTCGATTGTACATACTTTTTCTCTTCATTGCTATTAATACATTGTTCTGATGTGTTTGCTGTGCTTTTAATTATTTTAATTAAAATAAAACAAGAATGTTAAAAAAAAAAGATTTGTAGGTTTTTTTTTTTTTATTATTATTTTTTTTTAACGATTTTTCATGTGTTTGGGTTACATCGCTTCCTCTCTCTGTCGCCCCCAAGTGGCCATTTCATTATTCATTTTCTATGTGTGGCCACAGTGTGGCAGTAATTGTACATATGTGACAAAGCACAGTAACAAAGGGTGATATTGCCATTTAATGCTATTCATCATCGTAATCATGCAGCATGCAATGCACACACCGTGATTATTAGTGTAACCCATTACACACGTGAGAAGGGGGCAGCCATCTTAACAGCTGAAAAGCTGGGGAAGGTGTCATGGCTGGGACGCTTCAGTTGCACTTCTGGCTGTTGCTGAATCTCTGGCACCCAGTAGGCCCGTCATTCAGCAAAAAATAAGTTAAATTTGGTTTAAAAGCCTGTGTGTAGAAATGCGTATGATACAAGTCTATGGATGATTTGGGTTTTCTTGTTTGGTTTTGTTGACTAGTGTGTGTGGGTGGTGTGATGTGTTTGTGTTCTCCAACATGACATGTTTACCAGTGTTTGTATGGTGTGTTGTGTCCGAGCCAGTGTCCATTCTTTCCCCAGCCCCATAGCTGGACAGGTGCAGCTACTGCTGCAGAGGGCCCATATGCACTCAGGTTGCCAAAGCTGGATTAGCTGGCCTCCCACTGATCCCAGCGACACCTGACACACACACACGCACACACACACACACACACACACACACACACACACACACACACACACACACACGCACACACACACACACAGTCACACAGCTCGCTGACCAGCAGCATGTTACTGTAACGAGCGAGCAAGTTAGGGACTGCCATCCATGCTGGAAGCTGCCCCAGGGTGCACTGTCTCTGCAGAGACGGCAGAGTTTCTGAGTTCCAATGTACGGTCAAAAGGCACGGCAGGTTGGAGGCACCCACATCAATACAGCAAGGCGATTGCAAGGCACATATTAGCACTGAGATTCGTGCTGTCAATGCAGAGTGGCAGCTGGGTATAGATGTGAAGCAAAGGCAGTTTAATAACTGGCCAAACGAGCAACTACTTGTAGATATGCGTGTTGCTTAGTATATAGCACCTAGGTTGAGTAAAGGAGAAGGGAATTGTGTTTTTTCACTTATGGCAAGAAGTTTGCAATGTATTCGGTAAGTGTTCCTCTTTTCATCTAATTTTACCAAGTGTAGTGCAGCCAATTCAAGTAGAGTGTATGTTTTAGAAATAGACACAACAAAGTCTACTAAGAATTGAAATCTGCTTATACTGTATGTTTGTCACAGTGAAATTGTCGTAATAATCTGTTTGCAAGTGTCCTGCTCTTTTGGCTCTTTTGACCCCCCCCTCATAACTCATGAACGGAATACGGTATGACCACCAAACTTTGGGGAGATGATCTACATATGGACATCTATGAATGACATCATTTTTGTGTCATGATCTGGTATCATGACGTCATTATGACATCATCTGATTATAATGCCCAAAATCTCGCCATAATGTATTTTCCATCAAATCTAGGTAATGCACTTAATTTTTAATGATCACATGCTTCAGACCACTTAAATGCTCACAAAGCTGTCTGATGCTAATGGAAATAACAAAAAAATAGGAAAAAAGAATAATGAGACTTAGATCAGTGATTTTCAGTCAGACATACCTGACAGAAAACCGTTGTCATGGCAACGGCAAAACTGATAAACATAATCTTTTGGTACTAAACTGTAGCCAACTAAATTTTAGGAGAAGTCACCAAATTTCATAGTCATAGCTTAAGTCGTTAAGGAATTATACGACATCAAAGTTGGTGCGGGCACTTTTAGCCTCCCCCCCAGTCTGGATAGGGTTAAGATCTTTTCACACTCAGGGCTGTGGCATTCCTTGTTTGTGTCATTTGTAGAGCCAGAACAGCTTTCAAACAGCACAAAACCATCTGTGACTAAAATTGACTGACATAATCAATGATAAATGTATAGTCTCCCTCATCATTAAAACTTTCTTAGTCCATTTAATCAATTAATTGATTTTTTTTTTTACTTGGTCATAGACGCCCTGGTTAGGCCCTAAAGTATCTGTTGTCATGTGAAATGACCAGTGTTGGGCAAGTTACTCAAAAACTGTAATGCATTACTGATTACACTCTTTTAAAAATAATCCCTTACACTACAATATTACTATATTTAAAATGTACTTAGGGCTCTACACTACTGTTGCATTAGGCCTACTTTAGTTACTTTCGCCAAAAGAACTGTAAGCCTAAATATGGATCTGGCAATTTGGCAGCATGCAGACTAAAAACTACAAGGTTCGGGAATAGCTTCTTTCTGACCCACCACACTAAATACCACTAAAATCCAGGTCATTGTAATGCATTGTAACTTAAGTTATTTAGCATTATATTGTTACTAGGTAAATATTACAGATTTCTGCCCTGTAATGCCTTACATTACTGCATTACAGCAAAACGTAGTGCATTACAGTAATTCATTACTTTTGTATTGCATTACTGCCCAACACTGGAAATGACCCCTTCACTGTCTGTTCACCTCATCCAATAGGGTTATACAGGATATATTCATATATTCACACAATATCACATGGATGGACATCAGTGCTGTATTATGACCTTGGTGGGTAGACATACACAGGCATATAAAACAGCGCTTCCAAGATCATCTTTATAAACAGTTCATTGCACATCAGCATTAAGGCGATCAATATTCTCTATTGACAGACAAATTCCAATATCTTTCACTAGCACCCAACTGTAATTTAAAGGCAAAATCTTTATTGTCATTGAATAGCTGCCCGAACAATGAAATGAAACTGCATCAGGCATCAATAAATACTGCATCCATTATGTGAATCCAATAATTCTGTACAAGGTGATTTTGCATTTAGTCAGAATAGTATCTCCTTCATTGCCAATGCCTTTTATGTTAGTATGATTTGCCCTCGGCTTTGTTTATATTGCATTATTGTCTGTAACATGGTGTCCTTTGAATAGCCTTTTGCTGCCCCATTGCCAGTGAGATTAATAGTCACATTTGTAATGGGCTTGTATTCTGATTTGTCTGTGGTGTTGTGTGTTGTCGTGAATAGTCTTTTACTGGCCCATTTCGGTTGAGTGGCTGTTTCTTTCCCTGAGAGCCGCGTCCCATTTCAGTGAACGCCTAGTGCAGCATCATCAGCTTCTCAGGCGCCTATGGCGGTGACACACACACACACACACACACACACACACACACACACACACACACACACACACACACACACACACACACACACACACACACACACACACACACACACACACACACACACACACCAGATGCTCTTTCTTCTACAGCATTCCTCCCTGCCTCTGTATATTTTTTTCTCACTCCTTCTCTCCGTGGCTCTTTCTCATGCCTCTCTCTATACTCTCTCTCTCTCTCTTTCTCCCTCACTCTCTTCCTATTCTCTCTCTTTGTCTCTTCCTTCTTCCCTTTATTTCTCTTCATTCTCTTTCTATTGCTCCACCGACCCTTTCTTTACACCCCCCCCCCCCCAACCCCACCTCTGTCTCTCTGTCTGTCTATCTGTCTGAGCATCTGTCTCTCTGTCTCTCCTTTTCTGGGTCTCTTGAGCATGCGGTGTGATTGGCTAATAACAGAAGGGGTCTTTTTTACCCTGCGGTTGCCGTGGTATTGTCCTGTGCTGCACTGTGCTGCGCTGCACAGCTGATCGGAGGCTCTGTGATGCGAGCGCAGGCACGTGGGAGAGGCGGTCGGACCTCTCAGGTCGCATTTCTCTCATTTCTCTAATTTTTCTATTTCTGGGACTCTGACCTTATATAACAATAACTAGAACATGTATGTCACTGGCTCACCCAAGGCATTGCAGTGAACTGGACTGGACTGGATGTGTTAGTCACTCAGTTACACACGCACACACACAAGTACACATGCACACAGACACAGACACAGACACACACACACACACACACACACACACACACACACACACACACACACACACACACACACACACACACACACACACAAGTACGCATGCACACACACACACACACACACACACACACACACACACACACACACACACACACACACACAGACACACACACACACACACACACACACACACACACACACACACACACGTACACACAAGTCCATGCACACACATATGTAAACACACACACACACACACACACGTGTACACACTTTTACTGACTACACACACACACACACACACACACACACACACACACACACACACACACACACACACACACACACACACACACACACACGTGTGCTCACTCACACGGATCAGTGTGCAGACTCTCTCTCGCACACAGACACACACACACATACATACAGGCATTCTGCCACACACGCACACACACTCTCTCTCTCCCTCTCTCTCTCTCACTCACACACTCACACATACATACAGACGCACTCGTGCTCGCTCTCCCTCAGTTAGCTGTCTGAGTGTCGAGAGGCAGAGGGCTAGTAGCCGGGTGGCATCGCTGAGGAGCGCAGAGCAGAGCGAGGGACAGAGAGAGGAGAGGAGGAGAGCCGAGCCATGCCATGGCAGGGGAGGCGTAGCGGGCAGCGAGCGGGCGATGCAGTTCTGCAGGGCGTACCTCCTCTGCCAGCCGTGTAGCGCCAAGCTCGCCACCTCGCCCCAGGAGGACATGGAATACAGGATGGGCAGCTGCATCGGAGTCGCACGCAGCCAGGTAACCCACGGCAGCTAAACAAAAAGCCACGGCAACGAGCCACGGCAACATCCACCCCATCTCCCGTCTCCCGTGTGCGCTCTGGCCGCTCGTCACGTCCATCTGACAGCTCGGTCCGTCGCTAGGCAGCAGAGGAGGAGGAGGAGGAAGAGGCGGAGGAGGGAGGCTGAGATGGGAAGGTTGGGTACCACCAGAGAGAGGCTGCAAAATGAGTACAGAGGCACAGTGTAGAGGCATGCAGAGATGTGAGAGGGAGAGAGTGTGTTTGTGTGAGTGTGTGTATGTGCGTGTGGTAGGGAGAAAGGATGAGAGAAAGATGTGAGAGATCTCTCACTTCTGTCACTGTGCAGATTCAGCTGCTGGTAGCTTAGCGACAGAGGGGCAGAGCGAGAGAAAGAGAGGATGCTTGTGGAGAGCTGACGTCAGGAGCAGTAGAACGAGGGAACGGGACGATGAGGGAGCGGGAAAGAGGAGAGGCTTGGGCTATCGCAACACATGTGTCGGGAAGACTCTGAGCTGAACGAAGGAGAAAGAGCGAGAGAGAGAAAGAGAGAGAGAAGGGTAGGGTGAAAGGATGGTTGGGATGAAGAGCGTGGGAGAGGAGGAGGGAGAAAAGGAGGCAGCCGGTGGGAGAGGAGGAGGGAGAAAAGGAGGCAGCCGGTGGGAGAGGCTGGTTGGCTGTCTGGTTGCAAGAAGCCGGTCTGTCGGTCGATCCATCGGGGGAGGATTAGGCAACAGCAGTAGAGGGAGCATTTAAACAGCTCACCTACACTTAAATAAATGCACTGTCTATCCCAATGTCATAAAAATAAAGCTTATATTTTGTGCAATTTTTGCATGATTGTAACGGTCTAGTGACTGCAACTTCAACTTTGTCTATGGCATTGTCTGTCTTTCTGTGTCGCTTATGTTGACATTGGATGGATGGATATGATGTTGGTAAAAGTGTGTCTTCGTTTATTGTTTACTACAGTCTTAAGACTCACAGCAACTATACTTGCATAGAATACTGTACTTTGTGTTCTTGCAGCGGTGTGCATGAGTATTTGGAAGGGGGTGGGGTGTGTGTGTGTGTGTGTGTGTGTGTGTGTGTGTGTGTGTGTGTGTGTGTGTGTGTGTGTGTGTGTGTGTGTGTGTGTGTGTGTGTGTGTGTGTGTGTGCGTGCGTGTGTGTGTGTGTGTGTGTGTGTGTGTGTGTGTGTGTGTGTGTGTGTGTTCTTGGGTGCTGCTGTAGCATAGTTTCCAGCCATTAGCAATCAGCCATCCATCACCCTCAGCCAGGCACACAGCAATTAAAGGGGCTGGTGGTGGGCTGCGCTGGGTGTGTGTGTTGTGGAGTGATGGGTCGGCTCTATTGTAGTGTGCTGCTGGGTGGGTTGTGTGGGTTCTGCTGAGTGGGTTGTGTATGTATGCAGTTGTTGCTGGGTGAAAGGCTGCTGTGCTGTGCTGGGTTGTGTTGTGGTTTGCTGAGGTGGGTTGTGCTGAATAGTTGTGTATGGCTGCTGGATGGGTGGATGTTGTGCTCTGCTGGGTAACCGAGTGGGCTGTGCTGGGTTGATGTACTGGATGGGCTGTGCTGGGTTGCTGGGTTGCTGGGTTGTGGTGTGCTGTGTTTAGGTCAGTTTTGTGTTGTGTCGTGTTGTGTTGTGGTGAGTGATGGGCTTCGTCTGCTCTGCTTGAATGAGTTGATTAAAGGGGTATGCCACTATTTTGGGGCTTAATGCAGTTAAAATCGTTGGCTGGGGTTTATAAAGGTGGTAAAGTGTCTTATTTTTCATGTTAAGCGTTGTCTTGCTTTAAGAGAAGTTAAAAGAGGGAATATGTCGCTAAGCTAGTGAAAGTCAATGCTACACGGATGCATTGGCTTTCACTAGCTTAGCGACATATTCCCTCTTTTAACTTCTCTTAAAGCAAGAAAACGCTTAACATGAAAAATAAGACACTTCACCCCCTTTATAAACCTCAGCCAACGATTTTAACTGCATTAAGCCCCAAAATAGTGGCCTAACCCTTTAAGCAGGGAGGAGCTAGGTCAGGCATGAAGTGGTGACGGCCGGGGCCTTTACTCAGTAGTGGCTGTTGGACACTGCTGACACCACTGCTGCTTTAGCTCTAGTGTGGAGAGGGCATGTGTTGTAAGAGGGATGTACAGTAAAAGGCATGTTTGTCTGATTTTGATGAGTCCTCTTCTTTGACAAAGGGCGTGCGTATTTGTTGCTTTTGCCTCTTATCTTCTGTACTTTTTTCCTCCCCTCCTCTCCTCTCCTCTCCTCTCCTCTCCTCTCCTCTCCTCTCCTCTCCTCTCCTCTCCTCTCCTCTCCTCTCTTATCTCTCATCACTGACCTCTGTGTAAGAGCTTTCTTTTTAGCCATTTCATTCGCTTGACCTTTTCTTCCTAGTACGGCTGCATGTGACCTATGACAGACATTACGACCCTATGAAATATGCACTTTATTATGTTCATTGCAGACACAAAGGCACGCACGCAGGCACACACACACACACACACACACACACACACGTAGGCACACATGCACACACACGCAGGCACGTGTACACATGGCAATCAGATAATGAGACTGTGGACACTGCAGGCTGGAGGCTTTGAGACTTTATGAAACTATGAACATGTCCGTAGCATTCCTTTGCTCACTCTATTCTACTGCACTGGGTGTGAGCATTCTTCTTGTATTCATCACTTTTTTTCAAATGCTCACCTTTGTTATTAGAGCTGGTCAGTAGCCCTTCTGATTAAAAGGAGCAGTGAATGCAACTGAAAAGATAAGACTTGAGAACAGCAACACATGGACAAGCAACAGTATAGGAATAAGAGGATAAGCCGATTCCACCGAGAACGATTGAGCATTTTGGATGCAGCGCAGCGTATGAGCACTGCAGGATGGCAGCACACACATTCAATAAGTAGAGCAGGAGGACTGCAGGGCTCCTACATACTGTACATACTCACACACACACACACACACGCACACACACACACACATGCACACCACACACACACACATGCACACCACACACACACGCACACACACACCACACACACACACCACACACACCACACACACCACACACACGGCAAGCAGTGGCAAGGCTGTGGATTCTCTCTCTCTCTTTCTCTCTTTCTCTCTCTCTCTCTCTCTCTCTCTCTCTCTCTCTCTCTCTCTCTCTCTCTCTCTCTTTCTCTCTCTCTCACACACACACACACCACACACACACACACACACACACACACACACACACACACACACACACACACACACACACACACACACACACACACACACACACACACACACACACACACACACACACACAGATTCCGCAGGAATGGTTACACACTCCCATACGGGGCGAACAGTGAGACAGTGCTCTGTGCTCTGCAGGGAGGGTTACATATTCACACATGAGGCGAGACAAGGGGACTGCAGGGAGAGAGGGAGGCCCAGGGAGAGAACTGTATAGGCATTAGCATAGAGCAGTGTTGGGGAACCTATGTCTTGAGGGCCGTTTACGGCCCTTGAGGCCGTTTTATCCGGCCCCCGACATACTTTAATGTTATGCTGCTTCACATGAAATATGAAATATTTTGTAAAGGAATCTTAGGAATTTCATTTTCAATACAATTAGGTTATATTCAGGGGACCTAGAGAAGGTGAGGTCTGTTTTAAAGGTGGCTGTCTTCAATATAGGCCTAAAGTGCAGGGGGAAATCCTGGTTTGTGCTCATAGTACGGTCCTCTGAGGACTTTTATGGCCCTTGGAGAAATTTGAAGTGGCCCTTTGAATGAAAAAGGTTCCCCACCCCTGGCATAGAGGTACTATCAAGACAAGTCCACACTCTTGCAATCCTTATTTAATTTAGTAGCAGTCATAAAAGAACTTTATTGTCCCCATGGGGCAATTTTGTTTGTCATTACAAACGCTGGCACCAAAAATGAGACACAGACAGGCATTTATTATTTAATTGTGTTCCTTTTAATCACACCGTCACGCACACATGAACACACGCACACCCGCACACACACACAAGCAGACGCTAGAGATAGATACAAAGCCTAAACTTCTGGATTAAAAGAGGCAAGAGGCTCAGACCACATCGATACCGATCTCCCAAAAGCCATCAAGGAAAAGGAAGGACAGAGATGAAAGAAAGCCAAAGGCTCAGTAGCCTATTGAACAGAATCAGAGAAGAGAGAGAGAGAGAGAGGAAGGAAAACAAAATAAATAGAAGCAGACACAGGGAAAGAGTGAGTAAGGGGAAAATAGAGAGAGGGAGAGATATAAAGAAAAATAAGATTAACAGAGAAAAAGATGTAGCGATAAAGGGAGAGGGGAGAAGATGGAGAACAGAGCAGAAGAGAGAGGGGGATACAGAGAAAAAAAGAGATCGATACAAGCAGAGAGGGAGAGTGCAGTGCGGGGTGCAGATCATGCGATAGGGAGCTGCTGTGTCATGGTGCAGGGTGTGTGTGTGTGCGTGAGTGTGAGTGTGTGTGTGTGTGTGAGTGAGAGAGAGACAGTTGGGGGGGACTGTGATCAGGGTGTCTCCTGCCAGGTCTGAGTGTTTGTTTATATGTTACCTAGGCTACTGTGTTACCTTGACTACCATGTCACTTACGTACCTACCCCCCTTCTGTCTGTCCCAGCTGACTCTCAGGCGTCCTCTCAGCCTTTTGGTCCCGTCAGCAGGAGACTCTCCCCCATCAACAAGCCCTCCAAAAACCATTAACACCCACTGTCACGCCAGTCTTCAAAACAACAACCCCTTCAGAAACACCAACACCCCTGCCCTGTCAGCCCCCATCCGACCCTCAGAATAACCCTGTGAATGTACAAACTCCCGCACTCCCGCCTGACCCCAGTCCTCTACATGACAACCCCTAAACAAAACACTGAAAACCTTGCCTGATTATCATAGACTTGCAATCGCGATTCGTAGAAGCAGCGCCGCCCAATGTGTTGTGTCACTAGGAGGGTGCAGCCTGGCTACTGAAAACTTGGCCTGTCACTACTATTACATTACATTACACTTGGCTGATGATTTATCCAAAGCTACTAACAGTTACAGGGTATTGGTTACAGACCTTGGAGCAATGTGGGGTTAGATGCCTTGCTCATGGGCACTTCAGCTATGGATGGTGATTGGGAGAGGTAGGGGTGGGATTCGAACCCGCAACCCTTTGATCTTAAGACAACCTCCCTAAACCATCAGGCCATGGCTGACCCAACTCCATTCCACTCGAACAAACTTTTGTATTATTGTGTATTGATATGATCATTCTTAACAACCACTGACTGTATAAGTCTACGCTCCAATACATCCCTCAGCACAGCAACCCTCCATAAACACTCCTACAATTTCCTGACCCCTCAACACCATAACCAAGTGATAACCCTTTCCCTGCTCATACCCACCCAACCCACCCAGCAACCTCCCTGCTGACACCTGCCTATGTATTCAGTGCCCACCCACCCATGACAAAGGAACCCCTACTACACCAACACTAACGACAGTCCAGTGACTCTCTCTCACCCCACGACCCAACAAGCCCCCACAAACTCTGCTACCATCTCCCCCCATGGCCTCCACACAAAACACCCTCCACTTTCCCACCCCATATCATGCCATTGACGCAGCTAATAGCCTGACCACACACACCCCCAGTTCACCTCTTCCTCAACCCCGTAATAGGCCAACCCTTTCCCCTCCTTCTCCCTGACCCCCACCCCCCTCTCCAGGCTGGGTACAGG
>NC_085880.1:33397765-33400265 GCF_034702125.1 Engraulis encrasicolus
AGCATGGTGGTACTGTGTCAGGTTTACTGGTGTGACTGACAGGGAACTTCCTGGTCTTATTTTGATGGGACACACTAGCACATGATGCCATGTCACAGAAGGAAACGACGGAAATACATTATGGCTGCTGGGGGTGGAGTGGAAGTTGAAGTGTGTGTGTGTGCGCGCGTGCAGGTGTGTGTGTGTGTGTGTGTGTGTGTGTGTGTGTGTGTGTGTGTGTGTGTGTGTGTTAAGGATAGACCGATATATCGGACCGGACGATATTTGCGCTTTTTAAGTGTATCGGTATCGGCCCGTATCGGTCGACCCCTAGTGTGTGTGTGTGTCTGTGTGTGTCTGTGTGTGTGTGTGTGTGTGTGTGTGTGTGTGTGTGTGTGTGTGTGTGTGTCTGTGTGTGTCTGTGTGTGTGTGCAGAGAAGTCGAAAGGAGAGACAAGGGGGTCAGTTGTCCAGGTTCCAGGGAGAGTGGGGGCCCAGATTTCGGTCTTCATTACTTTGGGGGGGGGGGGGGGGCTTTCAGTGTGTGTGTGTGTGTCTGTGTGTGTGAATGACGGTGGTGGGTCTATTTATAAAGTGTTTCATATTCAGGTCAGTGCTTCTTGACAAACCTTGCCCCCCCATGCAGCAGCTTGCCCCGTCACATGATATCACCACACACACACACACACACACACACCCACACAGACACACACACACAGACACACACAGATCAACACATAGGCTAATATAAGCATGAATAAGCATTTAGATGCACACAAACGTGCACACACGGGCACACAGGCACGCACACGCACACGCACACGCACACGCGCACAAACACACACACACGCACACGCACACGCACACGCACACGCACGCGCACACACACACGCACACGAACACACACACACAAACACGCACACACAAATACATACCGTACTCACTAGGTCAGCTCCAGTAAGCAGGACAGACCTGACCCACTCATGATTATCCAACAGTGAGTATGAACTAGTGAGACCTACTTTAGTGTTTTCACATCTATCTATCTATCTATCTATCTATCTATCTATCTATCTATCTAGGCCTATCTATCTATCTATCTATCTATCTATCTATCTATCTATCTATCTATCTATCTATCTATCTATCTATCTGTCTGTCTGTCTGTCTGTCTGTCTGTCTGTCTGTCTGTCTGTCTGTCTGTCTGTCTGTCTGTCTGTCTGTCTGTTGGTATGTCTATTTATATATTCATATTATATGTTTGTTTGTTTCTGTGCTTAGTTGTTTGCTTGTTTGTTCAATCGTTTCTTTATCACTTCATTGTTATCAATGTCAGATATTCATTATTTGATATTCAGATTTAGATGCAGCATGTATCTCTTTTCTTTTCTTGTTGTTGTTATTCGGACACGCTCTTGTCCTCAGGCCACAGTGCGTATTTGGTGTCCCATTATGGAGTCAGATCTGTTGTTGTAATATTGATCTGAAAATGATACGGCTTTAGAGGAGTACTCGTGACTCGCCTTTACAGCTGTCTGCCTCGGCGGACTGTCGGTCAGTCAGTCTGTGTGTCTGGTCAGCTGCTGGAACAAGGGTCACTCGATTTGGAAGTGCTGTGATTATCAGACGGACTCATGTTTAGCAAGTATCCATGCAAGTGTCCAGGAGCCTATAATTACTGTGTGTGTGTGTGTGTGTGTGTGTGTGTGTGTGTGTGTGTGTGTGTGTGTGTGTGTGTGTGTGTGTTTGTGTGTGTGTGTGTGTGTGTGTGTGTGTGTGTGTGTGTGTGTGTGAGAGAGAGAGAGAGAGAGAGAGAGAGAGAGCGAGAGAGAGAGCGAGAGAGAGAGAGAGAGAGAGAGAGAGAGAGATGGGGGGGGGGGCAATAGACTGTGTTTGAAAGGAATGATTGACGCAGCAAGGAGAGGTGTTATCAGATAGTGTGTGTGTTTGTGTGTTTGTGTATCATGGAAGAGCTGGTAGACAGCCAGGGTGAAGAGGAAGTGATACCTGACTTGCTGACTTGTGGTGCTGAACCTAATCTGAAGCTGAGATTGACACTTGGCCTGACTTGGCCTCCACAGATTACTTAATCCAGTGCCCTGCTACTCAGTAGAGATGCCATTATCTGTAATCTGGCACCTGCTCATTGCCAAAGTCTGTGTGTGTGTGTGTGTGTGTGTGTGTGTGTGTGTGTGTGTGTGTGTGTGTGTGTGTGTGTGTGTGTGTGTGTGTGTTAGTGAATCTGTGTGTGTGTGTGTGTGTGTGTGTGTGTGTGTGTGTGTGTGTGTGTGTGTGTGTGTGTGTGTGTGTGTGTGTGTGTGTGTGTGTGTGTGTGTGTGTGTGTGTGTGTTTTCAGCTAAATGATAATGACAAAACACAAGTCGGTAGTTCATATTTCATATTCGCAGTATACAATGAAATGCAGTGCAGTGCAATACAGTGAAATGCCAAAGGTGTCATGAAGACCAAAAGCCTCAGCGTTATGCCTATAAATGTTTTCATCCCAATTAAAATGTTACTGT
>NC_085880.1:33407765-33410265 GCF_034702125.1 Engraulis encrasicolus
GGTAACCACTCACCGCAATTCAATTTCAATGTATTAATTAAAACATTAAAATTGCCATTTCAGAGAAAGCCTCAGGCTAATTTACATCTCCAGTCCCTGGCAGGACATAAAACGGACATCAGGACATAAGCCAGTCATGTGTTACAAAGGGATCATCTGCCGTGCGTGCTGGAATGTGCAGTACTGTGATGGGTTGTGGGAATGGCAGAGTGGCAGCCTGTGCATGATCTCCTGTGCATCTCCTGTTCTGTTGCGATGAGATCTGCTTTTGCAGGGGTCTGTTGCGATGAGATCTGCTTTTGCAGGGGTCTGTTGCTGTGGGTTCTGCTGTGGTGTGCTGTGGTCCTATGGGCTACAGAGGGAGAATATCTGTGCACTGCAGCCATCCAGTGATCTATTGCAATGGGATCTGGGGGTCATTGTACCTGTTGCAATGACATTGCATTTCATTGCATTGCATATACTGTAACAGTATGTAATTTATTTATTTATTTATTTATTTATTTATACATTTGTTTAACCAGGAAAGTCCCAATGAGTTAGAGTAACTCTCCTGCCAGGGAGTCCTGGCCAAGAAGGAGGCTTAAAAAGTTACATGAAGCTACATAGAAAGTTACATGTAATGAGATGTAATGTGATGTAATGTAATGTAATGTAATGTAATGTAATGCAATGCATGCATTGTTGGGTGATGCAGGGCAGGGCAGAACGGTTGCTTTCGATTGGCTGTCTGTCTGGCTGTCTGACTGGCTTTGCTGGAGCTGTCTTGGAGTCAGTGCAAGTGCTGGCTTGTTTATGTTGGATGGCGCCCACAGCTTTGAGAGCAAATATCAACACTTTAGCACTCGCCAAAACACATGCTGTGTGAAGGACATCTAATAGACTCTGTGTGTGTTTTATCATTCATGGCAATGAAGGGATGTGTCCAAGTAACAATCATAGGCAATTATTTTGAGTAACAACATGATTTTGTTTGTTGACTTGGTCAGAGATTCTAAGAGTATTATTATCTTATCTACTCTGACTTGGTTGTGGTGTTTTGGTTAGTCCTACACTGAAACTGTAAACAATTCTGACGGCAAGCTTAAAATCATAATCATCCCAAGATGACGTTATAGTATATCCTATAAATATAGTGAAAACAAACAAATAAGGACCCCACAGCTGGCCAAGATACAGCATTCTCCATTTGGGAACAGTGATACAGTCTGAGAGATAGGAGTCTAAAATCTATTTAGCATGACGTCTGTGTGACCACAGCATCTGCAGAGAGAAACACAATACTCTTTTAGTAGACTAGAGCTGCCTGTTATTTTCCTCACACTCTCAGGCTAAGCAGCTCAGCATTTCACATGCCATAAAATAAAGCAATAAATGTTGGCTTAGTTTATAGATTGAAATATAAAATGGCGGTTGGATTGTCTCCCCTCCTGAAAGTTAAGCGTTAACAGCCCTGTCTTTATTTGTTCACTGTAGTTTAGTGTGAATTTTATCGAATGTGTGCTTGGGAATTGAGACATGTGCTGCTTGAGTTTGATATCACAGCTCTGCAATATAGGCTAAGGCTTTCTTTAGCATAATTGTGTTTTTGTACTGGGAGGAAACATATAGCCTATGTAGGCTTATCATACTTATCATACTCTAGACCTGAGACATTTTGAAGCTCATCAAAAAGTTCATTGTCATTTACTTTATCATATTTATAAAGTTCTGGACAGCCCTGGCCCATTTTAACCACTGTGTACACCCCCATTAAGACCTCTTAAGGCCTCCGCACACCGGCTCCATCAGCACCGCGGAACGCTACCGGTTCTGACAATTTCGGTTACCCCCGCACACTGGCGCAGTTAGTGCTAAAAACACAAATCTGCCAATTTTGTCAATGGGTGGCTACGACAATTTTGTCAATGGGTGGCTACGACTTTCCTTTAATTCCGAATTAAGAGGTGTTAACATGATGTTTTCAAAGCGGAATTAAGCTTTATTCAGAATTAAAGTCAGTTAATTCCGAATTAAATGTCTCACGTTAACGTAGCAACTGTGTCTAAAATGGTGTGTGGTGGCCCTAACCTTACCCCTCAAAGGAATGAACAAAGTGTTGTTGTGGGTCACCGCTGTATTAACATAATCAATGTAAAATGTAAACATACCCCCCCCCCCCCATACACACACACACACACACACACCACCACCACACACACACATACATATTAATCACCAGTTATAGCCTAAAGAAGTAATTGTGGATTGTACCTCTTTTAGCATAGGTCCTTGATTGATGATTAGCTGTAGCTATAGCTTCAGCTATAGGCCTACAATATATTGCTCACATGAGGGTCTATCACCCAGGAATTCAGAGATTATCGTAATAGGATCAGTGCAAACATGCCTTTCGCTCAACACCTTGACCTTATGTTCCATTCCTTAGATACTCACCATCAGGGCTTGACAATGAGCTCTTGCTCATTGGCTATTGTAGCAGGTGGTCTTTTCAGGGTCA
>NC_085880.1:33415265-33417765 GCF_034702125.1 Engraulis encrasicolus
TGACTCAGAGAGAGAACTGATGCAGTAGAATTTACCTTGTAAAACACCAGCATCTCCTCTATGCTGACTTGGATGTAGACTGTTTTGAATTATAAGTAAAATTTGGTTGATTTATGTTCACTTCAAGGACCAAAGCACTTGCCTGTTTGCCTGTTATTGTTCACCACTGTGCTAAATGATGCAAAGAATTGTTTTCTTGAGTGCCTAATGCCACAGAGCCAGTCTGAATTGTTTTAACAACATTGTGGACACAAACTGTTTGCATGTTAAGGACTTACTTTAACTTTACGTCTGTTTACTTGAGGCCTTTAACTATACTTCTGTTTGTTTGTAAAAGAAGCCCCTGGGGTTAAACAGAACAGGATAGGAGAGAGAGAGAGAGAGAGAGAGAGAGAGAGAGAGAGAGAGAGAGAGAGAGAGAGAGAGAGAGAGAGAGAGAGAGAGAGAGAGAGAGAGAGAGAGATGTACAAAGAGGCCGCCTCATTAATATGAATAGGCGCGAGAGAAAGGGTTACGCGAGCCTTTTCAGGTCACGCTTCCTGTTGCACCACTAGCCTTGTGTTGGACCAATCTGTATGGCGGAAAGTGATCCAAAACTGTGTAATTCATCCTTTATAATGCACTACTTACAGAGTGAACAAGAGACTATTTCGGCACACAGCCCCCAAAATCTTTGATGCCCATGCAGTATAGTACGTATGCAGACTGAGCACCAAGTCTTTGATGTACCAGAGATTCTCTCTGCCTATACTGTGTAGGCTAGTTGATGACGTATGCCTTTGGCAACATTGGGAACTCTCCTGAATAGTGCAACCAAACACACAGGGCAGCTCTGCAGCTTCATTGCTCTGGCACTGTTGCACGTGAGTGTAAGGTGATCTCTAGCTCTGGCTCTTTGTCCAGAATGGACCTGAGAGAGAGAGAGAGAGAGAGAGAGAGAGAGAGAGAGAGAGAGAGAGAGAGAGAGAGAGAGAGGGGAGAGAGAGAGAAGGAGGGGGGGGAGAGAAGGAGAGGGAGAGGGAAAGAAAAGAAAAGAAAAGAAAAGAGGAGACTACTAAGCAGAGAACTCACCAGGGCTCTGCATTGTGATGCAGGAAAACAGGTGCAAAGAATGAGGGAGGATAGAAAAACAGAGAGGGAGCGAGAGGAAGAGAGAGAGCATAGAGAGGAATGAGAAAGAGAAAACAGAGGGGAGGGGCTCTAAGCTTTAGGAACCCTGCTGTGCACACTCAATAAAGGATTCACTTTAAGTCCAGCCACCTCTTCATGTCAAAGGGGCCCCTAACAAAAGTTGACCTGACACACACACACACACACACACACACACACACACACACACACACGCACACACACACACACACACACACACACACACACACACACACACACACACACACACACACACACACACACACACACACACACACACACACACACACACACACACACACACACACACACACACACACACACACACACACACACACACACACATGAGGGGATTGTCAGGTGGTGATTGGTTTTGTATCCAAGGGGCATTCCAAGGGATTAAAGCTCACTTAATGAGGACATTTTAAACACAAATTCCCTTTAAAACAATTTCATCCAGATTACAAGAAAGGATTACTTCCTAAAACTTTTTGGGGTGCACATTTTGGTCTTGGTTACAAAAGGGATTACTGTCTAATTACTGTGTCTAAACATTTTTCAAGTGCAGATTTTGGCATTTTGTGAAAGAGTCAGCTTGACTAGCGTTGCATAATCTAATGTGAGATTGAGGCATTTGTATTTCAAATCAACTCCTGAATGGGTTTCCATAATTGCACAGAGAGAATAAATTACTACATTACCTACCACTGGTAAATCCACAATATACAACTCGAACATAAAAGATGATTTACCTATTAATAGGCCTATATGAACTTCCCACATAAACCTGGCCTAATCGTATAGGCCTATGTTTTTTTTTTTAAACTAGGGTAGAATGCCCTATTTTGTTTCCAAAGGCTTAACATGCTTTTTAAATCTCATTTTATGTTATAAGAGTACAAGTAGTGGATTGCAAAGATGTAATGTGTCTGTATTTTGTGTGTTAATAGACCACCAAAGTTGAAGTGACAAAAAATGTCCCACATTAGGACATTCTACCCTATCGTGTGACAGAGACAGTATGATATATGACAGTAGAGACACAAATTTGGTGTGAGAGAGAAATGGGGACAGATCAGGGAATGACCTCATGCTAGGCTGGAGCTTGTGCCCCTGGATTTAAGTGGGATCCTGTGAAACCTTAGCCCACCAAGCCATGGCGTCCCCAAGGCAGTTTCTTGATGTATCCAACAGACAAGCACACTGATGTTTAACCTACATCTGCACATTTGAAATTAAATATATGTGATGTTTTTAGCGTCTTTGCTCCAGAACTGCTACAACAGCAGCAGTGGTGTAGTTTAGTGGCTGTGTGCATGCTCTACTAAGGAGGAATGCTACTTTTAGATTC
>NC_085880.1:33422765-33427765 GCF_034702125.1 Engraulis encrasicolus
AAAATATAGGGCCACAGACAATTTTATTATGATTTAACTTTTCAACTCAGGGAGTCGTATT
This sequence comes from Engraulis encrasicolus, assembly GCF_034702125.1. NCBI lineage: Eukaryota > Metazoa > Chordata > Actinopteri > Clupeiformes > Engraulidae > Engraulis > Engraulis encrasicolus. The sequence continues at coordinate 33,422,827 of NC_085880.1, forward strand.
CGACTCGCATCTGCTGTATGAGGACATCCCATATAGACACCAAGCACCATCTAAATGCTGGTAAAATGAACAGCAAAAGTAGTAGACTACTGTAGACATAAAATAGTCACTTACTATTGTGTGACTGCTATTTTATTAAGCATTTATTTGTCAACGACTCACAAAAAAGCGTCACACTTTGCATCAAGTTCCACTCCACGGAGTACAGTACACTACATACACACCAATTCTCTGTACAGTGCAGCATATCTCAGTCTTCTCACAGTGCTCAGTGTGTAGGCGGAAAAGGCATCCCATAACTTGTCTATTAGGTGGCAGGGTGTGTATTTCTGTGAAAGAAAATGAAAAGAATGCCACACATTTTCATTTTCTTTATCATTTGTATGCTCAGGAAGCTAGCACCTCAAGAAAGACTTTATTGGTGTGCGATACCTCTTTTTTTCTAAAGGGTGTGTATTTCTGTCTTTCTTTGGTAATCAAAATGTTTTTTTTGTGAGAGTGGAGTAATTCTGTACGAGCAGAACAGTGAGTGCAGTAATACTGTATCAACAGACTCGACCCAACATGCCCATGTGGTGCAATCCTTGTTGCTGCATACAACTGTCAGTCTGTCAGTCAGTCAGTCAGTCAGTGTTTCTTTTGTGCTCCTTATTGCCACTAAGGAACGCACGCTATGGAAAATCTGACTGACTCCTGTGGATCACTGAGGCGCGAGTGTCAGGTTTATGTTTGAAGGAAAGACTCCAAAAAGCACATGGGGGTGGTGTCATCCTGGTATGGGGGGAAAACAATAAAAGCACAGTTTCCTGCTAAGGGAAGGCGAAAGATGAGTGCTCGCATTGACACACACGCACACACGCACACACGCACACACGCACACACGCACACACACACGCACACACACATGAGTCGAGTCTTTCTTTGAGGCCCACTTCTAGTGTGTGTGTGTTCTAGTCAGTCTGTCTGTTCCTGTGTGTTTTCTGTGTGTCCTTCTTACTCCCTGCTCCCATCCATCCCTCCCTACCTCCCTCTGTCACTCCATCAGTTTTTCCTTCCGTGTCCACCCGTCCATCATATGTATATGTCTGTCTGCCTGTTCATTGGTCTAGCCGTGCTGCGTCAGCATAAGAATTTATGATGAGACGAGGTGATGCAACGTGATGCGGTATGGTACTGTGCATTGCGGTGTCATTGTCATGGGTCACCTCACCCTCACCTCCACCTCATCCCCCCAATGTCACGGAGGTTTTGTCACTGTCAAACTTCAGCCCGACGTTCACATAAATCCATCATGCCACTGACCGCAAAGGGCCAAGGTCGGGGGCAGGGTAGGATGAAAAGGGGGAGAAACAGAAACAGAGGGATGGGAGGGGGGCTTTGATGTTGAAAGAGAGAATCAACTGACTTATCTGCCTAGGAGAGACGAGGCCAGGCCGCTAGACTGATGGCTTCACCAGAGCTTTACTCAGGATCTCCGTTTTGTTTGAATATGGTCATGCATGATAAATCATTAAACCATGATGGGGGGAAGATGAGAGAGGAGAGGAGATGATGAAAGGAGCTCAGTTCTCTTCCATAGCAACAGATTATGGGTTACCTTTAAAAGATCGCAACGCAGGAACACTGGAGGGGTTGCGGTGGTTGGTTTGTGCAGTTGGTTGATCAGGGTATGCAGATGGAACATTCGGAGGGTTCAAAGTTCAGCCACCATTGTGCCCCTGGGCAGGACATTTAACCCCAACCTACTCCAGGGATCTCCCCCTATTGCTAGTCACAAGAATTCAACTGTTATATATACAGACACTGTCGGATGGCTGGTGGATTCGTCCATCATTTAGCCAGTCAGTCAGTCAGTCAGAAACTGTGTTGTTTTTTGGAGTATTTGCACATGACATAGGTCTTTGGACCCTTGATAATGCACTCTAAGTCACCCTGGTGTAGCCCCTTAATGCACGCCATACCATTTGAAGCACGTTGTAATAGTCATTGAAAGGTTAATTACCATAATACTAATCTCCTATGACATAACAGAGGGCCTTTAGTAAAGCACTACAACTACATTGCCATCCTGGTAACAACAAATGTGGCCGTGTTTTAATGGGTTAAGACCTCAATGTAACATAGTACTGTTTGTAAGGGTATACTGTATATACATGCTTTGAGAATGTATTTAAACATGGTCAACCCACACAAGGTCTGACCATTTTGTTGAACTGTGCAGAGATGATTTTCATATAGTCAGGTTTTTTTCGTTCAGTATTATTCTTTTAAAAACTCATCATCTTTTCTTTCTATGTATGTGTGTCTCACCTGTGTGAGTGTATGTTCCTGTGTATTCAAAACTGTGTTTCCGAACCATGTGTTTGTGTGTGTGTGCGTGTGTGTGTGTGTGTGTGTGTGTGTGTGTGTGTGTGTTTGTGTGTGTGTGTGTGTGTGTTGTGTGTGTGTGTGTGTGTGTGTGTGTGTGTGTGTGTGTGTGTGTGTGTGTGTGTGCGTGCGTGCGTGCGTGCGTGCGTGCGTGCGTGCGTGCGTGTGTGTGCACCTGTGTAACAGCAGGCGTGAGCAGGTGAGCTCAGGTGCGATGAAGAGTGAGGCCGTGGCCCTCTCTGGCTCGGCAAACCCTCTCTTGGCCGGCCTGCAGCAGTACATGGACGCACGCCCACCTGTCCGGGGCATTGTCAAGAGGTATCGCAGAGCACACAGGGGGTGCATCCCAATATGTGACCTTGCCTCCTCCACTTGCGCTTGTCTCCTCGCCCCGCCTCCTGGCCCCTCCTCCGTGGAGAAAACGATAAAGTTTCCCAGCTGTCAGCCTAGCCACAACAACTTTTGAGGGACGGTTTTTCATTCACCATAACAATTGCAAACGAGAAAAAGACTCTACAATTGAGCTTTTGCAAGATATTGAAATATAATGCTGTTGTCAGTGATGTCATCATGACGAGAAGTGAGTGGAGGAGGCAAGTGGAGGAGGCAAGGTCCCATATTAAGATGCACTCAGGGAACCAGAGAGAGAGAGAATTGGGGGAGAAGCGGTGTTGTGTCGATATGAGAGCTGAGCTACCCATGGAGATGAACTACCAAATCATTAGAGTTACTGTGTTGGTTTGGGTTTGGACTGTGTCTATTGGTAGTTCATTTTTACACGAAGCAGCAGAGGTGTCAAAAGTACTGTAAAAGTACAATTAAAGTATAAAGTATAAGTATAACACTATAGCACAAGCTATTACATAGCTGTTACATCATTGTACCTATTGACATAGATAGACTGTATTGTTACCGAAAAGCACAAAAAACCTGTCAAGGACCCACCACAAACTTGACCCAACCAGTGCAGAGTCAGCTGATTGTAAGACAAGTACACAGGTAGTGTACACAGTCGTGGCTCAGTGGTTAGAGCATTGGACTGGCAACCCAAGGGTTCCCGGTTCAATGCCCGACTGGACCACGGCTGAAGTGCCCTTGAGCAAGGCACCTAACCCCCACACTGCTCCCCGGGCGCCGCTCAGCAGGCAGCCCACTGCTACGGACTATACTTCAATGTAATTCACTAGTCCAAATGGGATGAAGTGCAGAGAAAGAATTTCCCCGAGGGGACCAAAATTGGCTCCAATTGGCCTCAATTGGCTACTTACTTACTTACTTACTTACAGGTCTACTGGCTCCTAAGATTACCTGCAGTGGAAGGAAACTGTGTTTCTTTTTTGAACTTTTACTTTTGACACCTCTACAAACCAGCCCAGCTCAACACTACACCAGAGGAAATTAAAGAGACGAGACAGATGGAGATGTACTGCCTGATCTTCATACAGCAGCAGGGCCATAGCATCAACACTGACATGTCCCCAAGGCCAATCAAAACAAGACTCCTCGTGCTCCTTCCCTGCCCTTCCTTACATTTGGTGCCCTGGTAACTGCATGACATTGGTCATTGCAGTAGGTTATTGCATTATCCTTAATTGACACTTTAATCCAAATCGATTTGCAGTTATTTAGCCAGAGGGTATTGGTTTTGTTATGTAATGGATGCCAACTACCAGAGCTAGGCAGCAGAACCTCACGAAGCCTCATATACAGATGTGAATATGACCAAGCTATGGACCAAGACCTTGAACACAGTGGTTTTGCACCTGTGCTCCCATACCAGAGGTCATGAGTTCTAACCCTGAGAGGTGGACTGTGCTGGATGACATCAGTTATAGTCCCTGGAGCAATATGAGGTTAGGCAATTTAGATCAGGGGTCCCCAACCTTTCTGGGTCTTAGGGCTAACGAGGGCTACTCAGGGGCTACAGAGGGCTAACAAGGGTTACTGAGGGCTCCCTGAGGGCTACTTTTGTTCAAAATCCTCTACTGATGTCTTGGCATCATTCTCAGATCACACTATAATTGAATGCTTATTTGGTTATAGGTTATAAAGAATAAATACTCTCATTTTTAAATTAAGAAAAGCTCTAAAATCTTGTAGTCACTGTTTATTAGCATCCTTGTTGGGCACCTCAGAAGCTCCTGGAGGGCTACCTGGCGCCCGCGGGCACAACGTTGGTGACACCTGATTTAGATGCTATGGGATTTGAATCTGCAACCCTCCCATTCTAAGACCAGTTCCTTCCCCATTAGGCCATGGGTGCCCACAGTCCGCTTTGATACCCCTGCTTAGCAGAGTCCTCTGTGATGCCCCAGAGGCCTGTTTAGCACATGCCATATTTTCAGTGGATGTATTGGCACCCTTTTATTTTATCTCCCCTTAATTTGCTGTCAATGGCCTCCTCACCCACTTGCACTGTGTGCATTGATAGACCACCTGCAAGAGGATATCACATACATTAGGGAACATCGATCAGGCTGCATCTCTCTCTCTCTCTCTCTCTCTCTCTCTCTCTCTCTCTCTGTCTCTCATTCTCTCCCTCTCTCTCTCTCTCTCTCTCTCTCTCTCTCTC
>NC_085880.1:33435265-33440265 GCF_034702125.1 Engraulis encrasicolus
TCATGATAGAGAAGCAGCAGCAGCAATTGATCCGAGCCACCGGGGAAATGTCGATGATGATTGCACTGCTCCTGAGGGATCGAGGCCATTGAGTCCACGTGCCAGACGCAAGCCGACAGGCCGACTTCCTGTGAAGTTGGAAAATGAATTGGAAATTGAGAGCAGAGAAAGGATAAGAAAGCAGGGTCAGGCTGAAACACTCATCAATATAGATGAAGAGGCTAAACATCAGGAGAAATCAGCCACACTGAATCAAGAACAGAAAAACACACTTAGCCAGGATGAGGCGTCTTTGACTCACACACACCCACAGGAAGCACTCAGTAATACTCAGGCAGAGAGAGTTGCGGCTATACAACAGTCTGCCCAATTGAAAATAGAACAGCAGCAGCAGCAGGAGGAGGCAAAAGAGATTGTAAATAAAGAAAAGGTGCTCTCTCTGGACCAGCAAACCCAGCTCTCAATCCCATCCAGCGTGGGAGAGAAAAAAGAGAGGAGGAGGAAGAAGAGGTGGAGGGGTGTCGATGAAGAGGCTCCTGTGCGATCTGATAATACTAATACTGGTCGTGCCTCGTTGCCACTGACAACACCCACGATGCCAGAAATGATAGAAAGCGAGGGAGTGCGAGAGCGAGAGAGAGCAGGGAGAGAAAGCAGAGTGAGAGGGAGTGAAACGACGGACGCAACAGTGAAAGAAGTGCTGGACACGGATGCAGCGCTCGGCGAGGCTCCGGCTTTTAGCGAGCTGTGCGCTCCCCTGATCCCGAATGGAGAGCGAGAGCAGAGAGAGAGCCAGTCAGAGCCAGAGCCAGATCCAGATCATGGGCGCTCGTTAATCTTCTCTCAGAGTAATTGCTCACCTGCACTTAAAGAAGAGGACGAGGAACAGAGGGGAGAGAAGAACACTGTCTCTTCCAGTATCTGCAGCAGCAGCAATAACGGTAACAGCAGCGATAGTAGCAAAAGCAACCCTGGCAATACAAGCAGGAGTAGTGCTAACTGTAAAATGCCACAGAACTCATTGGAGAGTGAAGAGAAGGGAGGGGGACAGCCCGCAAACAGCTCCCCGGGGACCGAGGCTCTCTCACCAGCCGAGGAAGGAGGGACAAAGGCAGCCCGGACGGAGGAGGACCGGCTCCTTCTAACGACGAGCACAACCACCGGCACCGGCAGCAGCAGCAGCAGCACTGTGCCTTTAGGGGATCCGAGCAAACTCACCAGCCAGGAAGATAGCGCAGAGCGATTGGCAGGAGTGGAAGAGAGTGACAGACGGAGAGAGAGAGGAGAGAGAGTGAGAGAGGAGGAGGAAGGAGAGAGGGAGAGGGAGAGGGAGAGGGAGAGGGGGGAGCAGAGGAAAGGTGGAGCAGCGAGACAGCGAGTGAGTCCATCCAGTGAGGTGCCACTGACGACGGAGAGAGAGACAGCATCGCCACTCCTCTCAACCACCACCACCACCAGTACCGTTACAGACCGGCAGGCTGAAACGCAGCAGCAGCAGCACCATCATCACAGCAGCAGTAACGACAGAGGCAGTAACAGTGAGCGCATCAATCTCATCCCTGACGAACAGCGCTCCTCTCCCTCTCCTCACTCCTCTATCTCCGCTCGCTCCTCTCCTCCGCCAGCCGGCGGTGGCGCAGGCAGCTCGGACTCATTCAATCACTCCTCTCCGCCTCCTCTGGCTCACACAAACTCCGGCGAATCGCAAAAAAAGGGAGAGGGAGAGGGAGAGGGAGAGAGAGGGGCTGAGTTGAATCAGTGCCTGGACAAAGCAACAGTAGCAGCGGTGGCAGTGGCAGAGAAAGAAGGAGAAACAGCAAAAGCAAAAGGAGAAGAAAAGGGGGCATTCAGCGCTACTTTGGCGGAAGCCGCTGCGTCAGCACAGAGGGCATTATTGGCCGGTGCCAGCCAGCAACAGGTAGGGCAGTCACACTTTGCCCTCAATCCACATCAGGCTCCAGCGGGCACACACAGCACACAGCCAGGAGTGAGCGTGGCATTACCAGACCCACAGACACAACAGGCGGCCGCGGGGAAAGAGACCAGCCAACCCTTTGGGATTGTTACGTCACAGCCAACACCACCACAGTCTAGTGAGACGGAGACCACACAACCAACCACGAAAGTGACGTCACAGCAAGTGCCAAAGACACAGCCACAACCTGGTGAGTCCCAATTCCAGTCTCAGTCTCCATCCGGCATGTGGGAAACTGTGAGCAGCTACACCAGTGCAGGCAGCACCTTGACAATGAAGGATGGCAGGTGCGCAGCAGAGACCGTAGGTGTCGCCACCACGAATGTTGATCCAAAAGCATGTGCCTCGCTACCGCCGCTTACGGTGCACGAGAGCCTTCGTCACCCGGTGACTGAGAGCAGCTTTGGACTGAAGGAGTATTATGGGATTCCAGAGAGGAGGACAGAGGGGCCACCCTCTGAAACACATGTGACAACAAGTGAACCAGACCGATCTGGGAACTCACTGAAAGACCCCAAAGGAGAACAAAAGAGCAAATCAAGCGTGTCTGGAAAGTCGCTAAAAGACCACAAACAAGAAAACAGCAAAACAGCAGAGCCCGGTGGGAAAGATACATGTGAGAAAGAGACTCAAAAACAGCTTGGGGTTCAAACAGCGGGTGTTGTTGTCACCTCAGACCTGGGCCAGGAGGATGGGCAGGCTGCCCAGTCAGCTTCCTCTGATGAAAAGACGCCACAGGCACCGGATGCAGCCATGGCTGCTTCTCGAAAGACAGGAAGCCAGAAAGTCGCCGGTGTCGAGAACACTGTTGATGTTGCCGGTTCACTTCCAGCTGAGGACAAGCAAAGTGCTGACTCTTCTTCGTCCTCGATGAAGGTCGGTACTGATGAGGGTCAGAGGGCAAAGGTCACCAAGGTCAAAGAGGTCAAAGGCGATATGAAAGCACAGCACATGGCTCAATCGGAACGTGTTGATAGCCAAAATGACTCAACATTATCGCATAAAAAAGAAAGTATAAGCAAAGCTGATTCTCAGCGCTTGATTAATGGCAGCGAGCGGAGAGGGGGAAGCCAAACAGCAGCTGTTGATCTGAGACTGGAAAAGGAAAACACAGAGGAGAAGAGAAAAGATGGCAAAAACGCAGAATCATCCACACTATTAGTGAGCGATGATGTAGAGAAATTAACCCTTGATGAGAGTAGTCAGCATGCTGTCGTGTCTGCACGTTTGACTCAGCAAAAGGAAGAAAGTCAGCAGAAAGTGGATACTGAGTGTTTGACGAGGGAAGAACCGAGAGAAGTAGACGGAAAGCATTGTGCTGATGCTAAGGACTTGAAGGATGTACAGAAGGATTATAATGGCAAAAGCAAGGTGGATTCTGGACCTGTTGCAGGTGATGAGCTAAATCAGCCTCCAGCCTCAGTCTCAGCTACTGTCACCGCTGCTCAAAATGCCCCCACTGAAACTGAATCTACTACTAAGAGCCATGTGCAGTCAGGTGAGTCTCACTCACCTGTCATTGACCCCAACACTGACAGGCCGACTTCAGGTGATGCTGTTCCAAAAGCACCGGGCACTCCTGAAGTCACGCCCTCCACAGTGAGATCTAACCAATCACCTGTCACTTCTAACTCCTCTCACTCCGCTGTAGTCACAGCAAAGGAAGACGATTCAACGGAAATAAATAGCACAACAACCGATCTGACCCAAAGACCTGACTCTCATCCCCTGCTCCTAACACAGCAACCTACACAAGGCACCGATAGTGCTGTGACTCCTCAGCCCTGTGCGGACTCCTCTTCCCAGGCTGCCACGGCGATGGGACCGGCTGCCGTGCCGACCATTGTTCTCAAGACTCCGGGCCCCATGCTGAGTCACCGGGAGCTCGTAAATGATTGTGACATCACAAGCAGCGTTGAGGAGAAGGGGGATGTACCTCCACCACTCTCCATCTCCACCATTGCCGGCACTGCTGCCGGTGAGTTTAATGGCCCATTATGCAGTATAGACAAGCAGGGTGTGGCTCAGGAGATGCACACCACTGTTCCAAGCCAGCCCATAAAACAAGAGAGCGCTGGGGAGGGTGACTCCACACAAAGAAAGGTGGAGAAAGACAGAGCCTCCCCCGCGGACACTCCTTCCCTCCCTGTCAGTGATGGTGCCGCAGACAAATGGGGGAATAATGCTTCTGCAGTACAAGCCATACCCAACAGCAGTAGCAGCAGCAGTGGCAGCAATATTACCAGCAGCAGCAGAGGCAGTAAACCTGAAGAGACAGGCAAGGGAAGAGGTGTGCCTGAGGGCTGTGCTGTTATGTCTGTGTGTGAAACAGGAAGCAAGACATCGGAAGCAGCCAGTGAGAGTGTGTCACCACCACGCCTTCACAGTCAGGCTCTGGAGTCGGTGACTTCATCCATTGACAACAAGCCACAAATCACCGGCCTGGCTGCGCAACCTGACAGCACAAAGAAATCAATGGATGCTGCGCAGGCCTCTATGGCAAAACTTGACATTTCGGGGAAGTCAAATGGGGTTGACGGATCAGCTGCTGGTCTAACACGTGTTCCGACATGCAGCAGTGCTGTCACTGACCTGCATCCAAATGAGCCACTGGCTGTTAATCACTCAATCCATGCTGGCCAGCGTCTCGGGGGTGATGTGACCACCTCTGTCGTCAAAAATGTGACAGGAGACACAGTAAAAATACAGCAGGGGAAAGGAGCCATTGAGGAAAAGCAGCAAAGGGTTGTGGGAGAAGAGAAAGTGAGACAAACACAAAAGCCTGCCGCTAAGAGTGTGCAGGGTGTGAGGTCTGAGCCAGCGCAGCAGCAGCAGGAGGGTGAGAAAACACAACCACGACAGAGTGAGCCAAATGAAATCGAGGGAGAACAGCAACAGCAGAGTAGCAAAACAGCTGAGCAGCTGGCAGCCATACTGCAGAAAGACAACATGACAGAACAACAGCAACAACAACAGAAGGACACATCCCAAGGAAGGGGGGATAGACATGAAACACAGACAGCGA